>NC_083770.1:20614973-20874973 GCF_963514075.1 Conger conger | reverse complement strand
TTTGGTTGGAAAACTGAGAAAGTTTAGAAGGGTTTTAATAGGGGCTCAAGACAATAGTGTAGCAGTCATTTTAATTGGTTGAAAAGGTATAAAAATGTATTGGGACTGAAAGGGTTAAAAAGAAAACACATACTACTACTACTACTACTACTACTACTCCATCCATCCATCCATCCATCCATTATCTTAACCCGCTTATCCTGAACAGGGTCGCTGGGGGGCTGGAGCCTACCCACTGCACCAACTACTACTACTACTAATAATCATCATCATCATCATCATCATCATCATCATCATCATTGTCGTTTTCATAATGCTGCTCTTATTACATCTGCCAAAATCTTGAAACCACACCAATTATCTCCCTCTCTCCCTCTATGGACAGAAGATAGGATCTAGGACACACGCTGCTGGACCAATGGGACGTCTCCTGCGCTTCTTTAGGGAGAGGAACGTCCCCGTACTCTTGGGTCCCGTTAACCCTGATGTCACAGTACACCGTGGTGAATCTCATTCCCAGCTGCTTCTCCCACCAGGAGGTCAAACTGCTTATTTGACCGTACAGATTTAATCAATCCTCACATTTTACGCCATGACCCTCTTCTCCTCTTAATCCCCGGGCTGGAATAGTCTCAGTCCATCATCATATCCTCCAAAGACCCAGCAATCTGTTTCTGTCCTCTGTTAGGGACATGAGTGTCTGGACTTAATACTAAGAGCCATGTGGAGAAACCTACATATTATTTATACATATTTTTCAAAATATTTTCACTGAAACACATTTTTCTCACCCAAGCCACTTGTATAATGTCAAAAAAATAAAATACTTCACCATCTTTAAAAAGGAATGGCCTCATGAGAAATAATGACAACATGTGCCTGTTTAATTTCGTTTCTGAAGTGATAAGCTAATGTTAGCTCCTTCTAAGGTACTTTTTGGCAGAACAAGGTTCATTTAATCATTTTCTGTCAACCTCCTGAGTTTGGCTCAATCTCATTCATATTTTATCTTTATTATTTATATTTTATTGAGTTTTAATATTGAAAGTTCAAAAACACTTTTTAAATTAAAATTCAGTTTCATCCAAACAGAGGCTGAGCAGAAATGATAACTGTTATTAGTATTTCTGGTAATAGGTACGATAACGGCACAGGAAGAATCTACTTTGTTGAACACGAAGAAGAGAAAGATGGAGATTTTGAGATTGAGCAGGCCATTATTTTGATTAGACCATTGGAGTTTGTTGGGTGCATTGTAAGAGCCTGGCTGCTTATGTTATATGTATCAGTCCACTTAAAAAGGGACATGAAGTTTGAAAGCACGTTGTTAGCGTTCTCTGTAACTATAATCCCCTCGGCCATCTGTCCAAGAGGCCATTAGGATGCCATTCAACTTTTTAATTGGGCATGGGAAGAGGCAGAAGGAATAGATCAAAGGGTTTATATTCTATTCCACTGATTTTCAAATGCAGATTAAATTGGTTAACTAATCATAATGCTGACACTAGACAAAAATACATGTTTATGGTTGTATTTGCATAGGCTTCTGCCATACAGGCTGGCTTAGTAAGTTGAATACAACACATCACAATCCCACTCAAAAGACATGTATGGCATAATAGGTTCTATTTTTCTATTATTGTCCGTGTAGATCCGTACAACATAACATTGAGCACATTACATAATTCAGACCATTGAGTCTATGGTTTTCTGCTGCATAAATAATTATGTTGCATGCTTGCTGGGTTGCTTAAGCCTTTGAAGAGTCGTTTTTTGGAATGGTCTTTTTAATGAAAGCTAAAGCTGTTGAAGATCAACACAAAATTTCAAGTGTTCTCCAAGCACTTGCTCTCAAGCTCTCAAGCACCAGTAGAGATAGCTACATCAGCATCAGAATGTTGGATTAAGAAGATACTAGTCTCATGTTTGTGATCTAATATCAAAATAAAATCCCCTCTCCAGCTCAAAACAGATTGAACCACTTCATAGGAAATGGGAAAATTGGCTAATAATTTTCGATTTCAGATGTTACAATATTCATTTGAAAAATCGAATGTAGAAAGTCCAGGGGTCCGAAAGATAAATTCCTGACATGTGTTTCTTCCACACATGAACACAGTATATTATATACAGCATGCCGTATGTTAGTATATATGATCTATTTATATATAATCAGATATATAGATCATATTGCATACATAGGTATTGAAAATGGATTTCTACTTTACACTGTACATTGCATATTAAGCCTTTTTTGATTTTACAAAAATATGTTGAAAAAGGATGCTTTAAATTCTTTCATATTATGCTCTATTTTGCAGGTTAAACTCTGCTCACATACAGTACTGTTACTGGACATACATTTTTCACAAATAAATATTGATTTGGTCTCTATCCCTTTATAAATCAATCAACAATAAATCACATATTTCAGCATTTTCCATTTCATGGACCTTGCCCATGGAGTTATTCCTTTTATTGAAGATGTTCTATTTCATGATTTAGCAGCTGACTGAAATGACAAAAATGTTTAATTATTTGTTTGAAAATAAACTCTTCAGAAAGTGAGCCCTTTCATCTGACATTGAACAAGACTTTAGTAAACAATATAAATCTTTCTGGTTTGACACTGATGGAAACATGGCATGATGGATATGCTTTGAATACCTTGTGTACAGATTATTCCCAGATAAATACCACTCTATCCATCACATTTTATATAAAACACTACTTTATTCTTAATTTTTTTGATTGCTGAACTTTTTAAAACAATATATAAAGCACATACAAATCCTTTTTTGTCTTGATCTGGATTCCATTTCAAAATGATGTGCTCACATCAAGTTACTGTGGCATTTAGATTGAGCCAAAATATGCGAGATCACACTCCAGTCAGTATGAAAACATCCGAACAGTGGTTATAATTCCACGTCTTGGAGGTTGAACACTTTGGATCAGTATTACGTGAAAAGGTCAGTGGCATTGTACATTGGAAATGAATGATACACAGGTACCCGCTCTTCTGCCTCACAGAAGGCTGAAAGTCTTTCCTGAGGAGAGTAATTATCTCTTATGCCCCAGCAAGCAAGAACATGTCAAAGATTCAGCCATTATAAAGGAGGCCACATTGAGCACAAACACAATGGATATCCAATTAAATTACCTCTACAGGGAACTCCCGACAACAAGATCAGCAGTAGATAAACAACGGATTATCGTTAGATTCGCATTGGATCAGCAAAGTATCAGTACTAGATCCACAATGGATCAGCAGTGAATCAGGAATGGATCAGGCTCTTGGCTATTGAAACACAGAACAACAACCAATTTCATTTACTCATTAAAGGAAGTGTCTACTACAAGGCTTCGAGCTACATGAATTATGTAGGGGAATTAGGATAGACATTAAGGGAAGACAGGGAAGATATATTTTCCAATATCATGGATAAAGGAGGCCCATCCATGTATTAAATAGCCATATTTATTACATGGATTGTCCCACCCCATCCATGATATGGCCAATTTTTCTGTGTACCTGGTTCACAGCCTTTGAACCCACTAAACAGCAATATATTTAGAATTATTCACAGTAACTATTTATTGTATATTAGCCACTATTCATTATTTATAATGCTATAACAGTATGCATTGCATTTGAGTGACTGTAACTGTTCAATCAGTCTTTTAATTAACATTTTAAAAAATGTTCAAGGTCATAAAAACTGATGGTAAAATATGCCACCTATGAATAAAAAGAAAACTCCTTTGATATTGCCGTAAGTTTTATGGTACTTAATAACTGCCAGAGAGCCTCACATTGATTGAAAGAAACATAATTAACTGTGCCTGGTACTGCCGCGCTCTGCTGGAAATGGCTGTTGTAAGGGAGGCAGCGCAATTTGCATCTTTATGCAATCTTAAAGCAGTCTCTATTGAAAACAATAATGAAATCACTGGAATTTATTGTCAAGATACTGACACATTTTGTGAGCTAGTCTAGTCAATAGGAAGCTTTGTTAAAACTGTGTCAAACATAAAAAGAGGAAAACAAAACATTAGAATTGTATGCATTATTCGGCACTGCTTGTGGTGAAGAATTAAATCCGACCAGACCACAGATTTCATAGAGGAAATACAATGGGTCAAGGGTACATTTTACTCGGGGGACTAAGCCGACTATCTTTAGTGCATCGACCAGAGAATGTGGCAGACAAGAGGATCAGTACATTTTGATACAGATGTGCTAAACCCACTTTATTCCTTGTGTTGGCTTGTGGATCCACTTAAGCCCTGTCCCTACATACACCACACATACAGTACAGTACGTTAGGACCTTCTGTAGTTTTAGAATTTGCTGGTGAGCTACACTAGCTGCTGGGTAAATACAATATGTTAACTCCTGCAAGAACTTTAGGTCAAAATCTGATGTTAAAGTGATAAACAGTTTGGCCTGAATCTTGAAATATGCACATGCATCTTTAGTCACTTTTTCATCCATTCTCCTCTTCCTCCATGCAATATTTATGATTGTGGAATGGCTGAGATATTTAGTATCATGACTACAGTATATGGACCATACTGTCCAAATTCACTGGATAACCACAGACCTGGAAAAATTCACACCTATACTGTATATTATAAACTACAGCTTTCCATGAAATCCTACTAATTTACTCCATTATCTTTTATGAAACAGGTACTGAATAATCTAAGCAAAGGACAGGGCTTCAGACATAATTAGTGTAATAATTGCCCGCTTTGCCTCATTTTGTAGAGCGACTAGAACCGGTTGATTCTTATGGTCTTAAAAGCCTCTTTAGCATACACAAAGAGTGCCATCTCACTCTGGTAAAGTGATTATTTATTGTGAAGTAGCACGGCCATAATTAATGGATGCAGCTCTGAGTGCATCCAATTCAGTAATATACTGAATGCTGCCATGTTTTTTTAAGAACAGGTTGACATTCAAGCTTGACTCACATTCAGGTGTTGTTTTCCAGTTCACAGATCTTTGAGCACACACGTGAATGCATTCACACGTGCTCTCCTCAAGCAAGATGCCACTGAGGTTTTTCAGCAGTGGTTAATTGAGCATAAACCTCATTTTGAGGCAGAATGAATTAAACAAACAAATACAATGTCATATTTCAACAAAAGCTTAATGACTCTATTTTTGATTAGGCACTAGAAAACAAGTGGGTCATAATTATGTACCTTTATATAACATATACACCTTTACATATATATATATATATATATGTATATATATGTATAGTACTGTGCAAAAGTTTTAGGCAGGTGTGAAAAAATGCTGTAAAAGAAGAATGCTTTCAAAAATAGGAATGTTAATAGTTTATTTCTATCAATTAACAAAATGAAAAGTGAGTGAACAGAAGAAAAATTTAAATCAAATCAATATTTGGGGTGACCACCATTTGCCTTCAAACCAGCATCAATTCAAGATATACTTGCAGAAAGTCAGGGATTTTATAGGCATATAAGTCAGGTGTGTGATTAACCAAACCAAGCTAATGGTCATCAATTTAATATGCAGGTTGAAACACAATCATTAACTGAAACAGAAACTGCTGAGTTGGAAGGTTAAAACTGGCTAGAGGAACAGCCAAACTCTGCTTCCAAGGTGAGGTTGCTGAAGACAGTTTAATGTCGGAAGTCATACACCAAGGCAAAACTGAGCACAGAAACAAGACACAAGGTAGTTACACTGGATCAGCAAGGTCTCTCCCAGGCAGAAATTTCAAGGCAGACAGAGGTTTGCAGATGTGCTGTCCAAGCTCTGTTGAAGACGCACAAAGAAATGGGCAAAGTTGAGGACCGTAGACGCAGTGGTCGGGCAAGGAAACTTAGTGCAGCAGACGAAAGACAGATCAGGCTTACTTCCCTTCACAATCAGAAGATGTCCAGCAGTGCCATCAGCTCAGAATTGGCACAAACCAGTGGGACCCAGGTACACCCATCTACTGTATGGAGTAGTCTGGTCAGAAGTGGTCTATACCTCTGACACGGAAACAAGGCCAAGCAACTCAACTATGCATGAAAACACAGGAACTGGGGTGCAGAAAAATGGCAGCAGGTTCTCTGGACTGATGAGAAGGTAGTTTGTTTGCCGAAGGGCTGGAGAGCGATACAAGAATGAGTGTCTGCAGGCGACAGTGAAACATTGCAGTTTAAATTGTACTTCCCTCCAGGGTCTTTCAGCGAACTTATCCCAGGTTATGGGCATGCACTTTGTTGTACGTCGCTCTAGATAAGAGCGTCTGCCAAATGCCAATAATGTCATGTAATGTAATGTAATGCATGGTGGAGGTTCCTTGCAAGTTTGGGGCTGCATTTCTGCAAATGGATGGATTTGATCAGAATTAATGGTCTCATCAATGCTGAGGAGTACAGGCAGATACTCATCCATCATGCAATACCATCAGGGAAGCATCTGATTGGCCCCAAATTTATTCTGCAGCAGGACAATGACCCCAAACATACAGCCAATATCATTAAGAACTGTCGTAAAGGAGAAGAAGGAGTCCTGTAAGTGATGGTATGGCCCCCACAGAGCCCTGATCTCAACATAATCAAGTCTGTCTGGGATTGCATGAAGAGACAGAAGCATTTGATTCTGGCTAAATCCTCAGAAGAACTGTGGCTAGTTCTCCAAGACTGTGTGTAAGTATACCTAGAAGAATTGATGCTGTTTTGAAGGCAAAGGGTGGTCACACCAAATATTGATTTGATTTAGATTTTTCTTCTGTTCATTCACTTCTTCTGTTCATGTATTTTGTTAATTGATAAAAAATAGACAATTAACTTTTCTATTTTTGAAAGCATTCTTATTTTACGACATTTTTCACACCATTGCACAGTACTGTATGTGTGTGTATATATATATATATATATATATATATATATATATATATATATATATATATATATACACTCTCAGTGAGCACATTAAGTAGACCTGTACACCAACTTGTTAATGAAAATATTTAATCAGTCAATCGTGTGGCAGCAAATAAATGCATGCAGACCTGGTCAAGAGGTTCAGTTGTTTTTCTGACCAAATATCGGAATAGGGACGGAATGTGATCTAAGTGACTTTGATCGTGGAATTATTGTTGGTGCTAGACAGGGTGGTTTCAGTATCTCAGAAACAGCTGATCGCCTGGCATTTTCACGCACTACAGTCTTTAGAGTTTGCAAAAACAAAACACATCCTATGAGCAGGGTAATGTCGTGTAATTTTTAGGAATACTATTATCTAAGTTTTGTATTGGCTCTCTGGAACACAATCTGCACAACAATGAGGTTCCCTGACAAGTAATGCAGCCGCATGGTATAGACAACATCCCTCTCCATGAGCAATCACCAACAACATAACTTCTGCTCATCGTACAGCCAGTTACAAGTATGGTATTAGAGCGACAACTGAGTAGCATGTTAGCTAATCTAATTATGTTTCCAACTGTTTATTGTTTGCTGGGCTTGCATAAAACGACAGGCATTTTTTCCCTGGAGTAATCATTTCCTATCATTTTCAGTTACGCACACACAGTTTTTGAGACTTTATGCCTAAAAAGTTATTATTTTGTGATGGCTAAGTCTAAATAGAAGACTCGGCATTGGAGGCCTTGTGTGAGCGTATATATAAGGAGCAGGCCTACTTTTGAATAATAAATGGCATGTGAAATTGTGGGATGTGCTGTCTTGTTGATAGGGGGTTGGGTATTTGACAAAAACTTAAATCATTGGACCTCAACCAAAATAACTATACAGGATCTTATTGAAATTATTGTTATATATATATATATATATATATATATATATATATATATATATTTTACAATCTTCTGGACCTACTGCTGCCAGATAGGGAGAGCAAGGAAAGTGTATGCAATCGATAGTATTTTACACCTCATGCACAACTGATAATATCAAATGTCTTCAAAATATTTTCCACTTTCACTGTGTTTGAGCATCTGTA
Organism: Conger conger; assembly: GCF_963514075.1. Lineage (NCBI taxonomy): Eukaryota > Metazoa > Chordata > Actinopteri > Anguilliformes > Congridae > Conger > Conger conger. The sequence continues at coordinate 20,866,974 of NC_083770.1, read as the reverse complement.
ACTTTGTTTTAGTAATATTTAGAGTACTTCTGGCTATTGGCAAACAAACTCCCAATGGCTACCTTTCAGAAATGACCATATTATTTTGGGTAAGTCATTTTCAAGTTTGTGTTAAGAAAAGGGATGAAACTTTAGGGGTTAAGGCAATATTTTGTTAGCATAATTGTTAGCATAAATTACAATAACATATCAATAGATAATGCTAATTTGCATCTTCCGCCATTCCATAACATTAATATCAAAAATCAATAAGGTCCCTATGATGTAACATTCCTTGTGATCAAATTTATTCATTGAGTTGACTGGTATCGATAAGGCCCCTATGATTTAACATTTATTGAGTTGTTTGAGTTGATTGAGTTGATTCATTGAATTGATTTGTATCAATAAGGCCCCTTTGATTTAACATTTGTTGAGTTGATTGAAGATTCATTGAATTGATTGGCATCAATAGGGCCCCTATGATTAATCATTCATTGAGTTGTTTGAGTTGATGTTGATTCATTGAGTTGATTGGTATCAATAAGGCAGAATAATGGATTTTGGGAATGCAGATCAAACATTCATATCCATCTATTAAACTGAGCTGTATTTTGCCTGGGGAATCAAATAGAGAGTATAAAGAATGTGTTATAAAATAGTTCATTTATGCAGAATGTTTGCAACAGACACTGACTGTGTTGGGGGTTAATCTCATGGGGATGTTGTTGACACAATCCCTGGACTCCTGCACGGGGGGGAGATCAGGGGGATGTAATGGAACTTGAAGGTGGACACTGAAGCATAACGAAGAAGGGCTGAACCAGTCACGTTAGAACAGAGAAAGAGCAGCCATGCAGATTCGATTGCTGTCATCGCAGGATTGGAACATGCCTCAGGCTAGCACAGAGAGACTATACCACACACTATACTCCCAACCCCTTACACCATACTCCCAACATTCTTATAAATAAACCTACAGTTTGCATGTCCACACACCATACTGCAAACATTCTCAGAAATAAAGCTACTGTTTACATTCCCACCCTCCATACTCCTAACATTTTCAGAAATAAATCTACAGAGGAGGTGTATTTTTGTTCTTTAAGGAACACATTTCCCAAATGTACCCTAAAAAGTGGAACAATGTTTTTTGGGTAATTGTAACATTTTACAAGAAGAAAAGTACAATTTAATTATTAAACCCATGGCTAGGGCAATTTTATGTGCCTGGGGTGACAAACATTGTACCTTTCTTAGGCACTGTTTTGCACCATTTCGTTTCTGAGAGAGAACAATGGCAGGGACTACAGAATGCAGAAAATATAGTGCTCCCCCCACCATATGATAGAGTGCTTAAAGGCAAGGGACAGCTTAAATTACCGTACACCATTCTGGTTATTTCATTATTATTAATAACTTGTTTTTTTGGATCCAGTTGGTAGGATTTAATAAGCGTGTGATGACATTCCATTAACTGACACATGATTCAATTTTCCCCTTCTTGCACATGAAATGATATTTCCACACAGTTCTTCATGCAATGTTCAATGATCATGTGTCGCATATTTTTCAATTTAAGTGAATTTGCAAGAGAATTATTAGACTTCAACAGTCTGTTACCTTCTCACAATGTATAGAACATAATCAATTTAGTCAAATTAACATAATTAACATAATTCACATATTTTTAATCTGATACAACAATATAGCCCTTTTCTTGCCTTCTCCAATATCTGCCACCTCTGCTTTGACGAGAGAACCTCAGCTTGGCATGATCATCTCCTGACAGAGAAAAGAGATAATATCATATCTAATATCAGAGTAATATCATTTTTCATTAAGTAATTTGTCAGCTGCCCTTATTTACAAAGACTTAAAATATTTTGAAGTTGCAGTTCAGAATACACTCTTCAAATAAATGACATTTTACAGACAGGAAAGAGTCTCCAAAAAGGCTGCAGACTAATGAGGGCAGATTGTGAACTCCCATATTTGTGAATCCTTTTAGATGCGGTGTAAATGGTCAATTCCAATGTTTCTTGTGCTGTGTGTATATGTTGCGACTACTTTTCTGGCCTCATGATCCTCCAGGGGCTTGTCCTACAGAGCAGGCTTACTGAGTTAACCTGATAAGTGCAGTGAATGCCCCCAAATCTGAAACATGGAGTGAAGTAAAAAGAGCTGTTCTGGGTTTTACATTGTGCAGCTAACTCAGTAATCCTGCTCTGTGGAACAGGGCCCCGGGGGGCAGCCATTACTACCGGGTAAGGGTGGCATTGAGAAGGAGACGTGATTATTTATTGATGAGTTGAGCTAAGATGTGGGAGAGAAATTTGATAATGAATCTTACAGAGAACACCATTTACATCACTGTCCTCCAAGGAAAACCTGTTTTTCCCCTCCATCCATCCATTATCTAACCCGCTTACGCCTGGCCAGGGTTGCGGGGGTGCTGCAGCCTATCCCAGCATGCATTGGGCGAGAGGCAGGTATACACCCTGGACAGGGCGCCAATCTATCACAGGACACACACATCATTCACTCACACACTCAAACCCAGAGGCATGTCTTTCAACTGTGGGAGGAAACCAGGGTACCGGCAGAAACCCACACGGACACTGGGAGAACATGCAATCATTCAGTCCAGGTCTAACAAATAATTTACCAATTTCATACACAAATTCAAACTCTCCCATACACTGAAAGCAAGAACCATGTTTCAATATCATTATTCCCTATTTTTGCAATAAAGAAAACAGTAATGATGCTATAATCACAGGATAATGACTGCACCTCCAAATTTGGGGAAAAGTAGAGGTTTGATTAGGGACTTGTATTCTGTTTGAAACTGCAATCAAGAAACTCCACCCTGCCTCACTCGAAAAAGCTGCACTCTTCTTAAAACAGAGACTTTTCTGTTACCTCGACATGTCTCTGTTTTAGTTTTAGTATTAAACACATTTATAGTGCAGCCCATAACTATTTGGACAGAGGTTCAATTGCTTCTCTTTTGGTTTTGTACTCCAGCAAATTGTATTGTAAAATTAAACCAGGAATATGATTTGAAGGTATTTGCAACCATATTGGGTGATCCATGTATAAATTACATCCCATTTTATACATTATCCACCAATTTTAGGAGACCAAAAGTAATTGGACAGTTGGCTTCTCAGCCACTTCCGACTAGTCATGTGTATTCAATCATTTTGTTAGTGCAGGTATAGTATCTAGTCTTGATTCTAGGCTTTTGATTGCCTTTGGAGTCTGTTATTGGCATTTCTCAACATGGGGACCAAACTTGTGCCAAGGACGCCATTATGAGGCAGAGAAAAAAGACTCAAACTGTCAGAGACTTAGGTCAAACCAAACACAGTATTCAGAAAACATGTGTACTGTTTATATTGTATCATGCAGGAGAAGCAACATGCACCAAGTACATAATATACTGTTTTATTAGAAAAGCTTTTCATAGGTAAGACTGCGTTGTTGCCTGGAGGGCAGCCGGCTTCCAAAGCCTCATTCAAATCCCTCCATTTGGCTGCTTTTTCGGTTCGCGGTCACAGGGCTTTCTTTAATGCGATCCCATCTCTATGTGTAACCATTTCTGCATGAAGTGGAGAAAAATGCACAAGGAGGGGAGATTTTCAAAAGCAAGGCCTCCTACAATTAACCGCTGATTCAATGCAGCAACCTAGCGCTAGATGCTTTCATTGAAGGGTGAAGCTGGTCTCATCAGGTTCTCGTTAGACTCAAAGCTTCTGCTAGCAATTCCTGCATATGCTCTTCTGCCATTACCATTTAATAGGTAGACCCATACTATTTCACATGGGATATTGTGACGTATGTCACAACATATTCATCTGCATTTTAGATGCTTTGCATTGCCATCTATGAGAACATGCATCTATAGTATTTGAGCTTAGCATACATACATTGCATACAAAATGTAATGAGGCTCATGTTACGCTATTGTTGCAAGCAATACCCGTGTGCCCTGAGAAGGATGCACTGACGAAATATGAAAATAATAATTTATTCTGTATTTTCTTTATGAAACCCTTTCATGCTGACATCTTTATGGATAATTAAGAAGTTCTCCCTGATTTGAGAAGGACAATCTGTCTTGTGCTGCTGAATCATGAATCCATCCTTGGCCACCTGTCTGTTATCTGCTATAGACATGACATCATTATCTTCACTAACTGCCATAACTAATCATCACTTGCGCTCTCTGTGATGTCATATTTGGACCTGTCATGCCCATTCAGGCTGGGGGGGGGGGGGGGGGGGGGGGGCACAAGCCCCACTAGATTTTTAATATCTGGATTTTTGATATTTTTATTTTTTTACGATTATTTTTTATTTAACATGTAGTTATGATAATTTTATATTATGGGTCAAACATATTCTTCTAATTATGTCTTAGATCATACCTCAAAAACTAAAATACCCCCTTTCCCAATGGTATTTGTTTCCTCCGAAAGTTGCAGAATGAAATTGGTTCGCAACAGCAGGTATGCACGTACACAGCACTCTTTTTGCGCATTAATGCTGGAGGAGATGTAGGCTACTGCTTACCAGTGTTGCTGAAGTGGTTAGTAGAGCATCAATCTCTTTTTCAAACGTGAAAATGAAATGCAATTAGTTACACACACTTAATTGCATTTGAGAAATATAGGCTTAGTTTGCTTTGCAAGATAGTCGGCTAGTACCAGCTACAGTTAGCAGCCATCCCTCAATCTGGTTGTTTAGCCTTCTGGCTCGCTAGCTAGTCATGACTTGTGATAGCATAGCATCCTATTTAATATTGGTAAAGGAGAGCTGTGTGAATCTTATGGCAGTGAGCTGTTTTTACCACCACTATCACAGGTTCTAGGTGGTAGTAAAACACTGAATTCCATTTCACATCTCCAGGTAAAGATGCAGAGGAAAATCTCATTCTTTAAAAAATGTCAGAAAGCCCCAGCCCTGTCCAGCCACTATCAACAGGAGGTTGACAGTGCAAGAGGTAGGTTATCTTAGATTATAGTGATAGGCTATTTTTCCTTCATGTGAATGTATGCAGATTTAATTGAAAGATTTGTTCCACGATGTTGCAAGAAAAGATGGCTGATCTGCTGGTCATTGCAGTCGAGGCAGAGAGGACTCTGAAAGTAAACTTGAAGAGAGTTTGTGATTCCTTTTGTATTGCAGACAGACATTAAGGTAGGCATGGCTATTATTGCTTTGTGAATAAGTGAGTCATTTTCAATAACCGTAACAGCGTAAATAATTCACATGAAAATCTCTAAATAAATATACAGTATTTACTCTAATATAAAGTAGGAGATTACTGAGCTACAAAAACTGATTTAGTGAAGTTTTTAAAATAATCCCCCAAAGTCTTTGAATACATATGTCAAATTGCAGAAAATTGCGTCATTATTATTTATTTTTGTCCGGGGAAGGACCCCTATGCCCCCCGCCCTAATTCTGCCCCCCAGAATTTTGGCTTGCATGACGCCCCTGGCTATACTGATCCAGTTGCTATGGTAGTCATGAGCTCCAAAATTACTCACTATGGGTATTTGTCAGCTTTTAAAAGAGATCTTTATTCTAATCCTATGCATTTGACAGATCAAGCCAATCCTACAGGGATGTATCTCTGTCATTCATTTATCATTAGTATTAGAAGATGCATAATGACATGTGATTATTTATGTGTCATTTTATAATTTACTGCAGCTACTTCTGTCCTCACTGATCTGTCAGCGCTGATCAGTGTAAAAAAGCCAACGTCGGTCACAGGAAAGCTTTTACCAGCTTCATTTATTTGACAGGGACAATGCGTATAAATAGCATTTCTGTTAATGTGCCAGAGTGAGCCTGGAATTCTCATTTATATTTTTTTATTTGTTTCGGAATCTTACCCATATTTCTCCCAATTTGGTGGCCAAATGTACCCTGTATATCACCCATATTAGTTAGTTATTGCCTGACACCCCTCCTGGAGTATATGCCGTCAGCAACAGTTTTCCAAAGTGCTCAGTCATGGGGTTTCCTGGGATTCTGGTGATATCTGCCTGGAGATCCCGTTCTTTGGCTGGCCTCTTTTCCTCTTCCCTTCAGGGTCTCACCTCAGGGCTTGTCTGGTGGTGTTTGACACTGGTTTTCATAGTGTGTGCCAAATCCATTGCCATCTTCTTCTTCCAATTTTGTCTCCTGCTGTTAGTTATTGTGTCCTCACCCACAGATCGTTATTGGTAATCTTATCTTGCCAGTGGATCTTTAGGATTCTTCTTCGTATTGCATGATTACATGTTTCTCTCTCTCTCTCTTTCCGCAGCTGTGCTCCCATAGGATACTGTATGTGTTGTACACAAACTCACAAGGTTGCTAAAAAATGCAAATGCAAATGCAAATTGAAAGTGGCAAATAAGTATGAGTCTTGACAATCTCTGTTCCACATTTGCTTTTGTCCCATGTCATTTGTTTACACTATTGTGAATGCACAATACATTGTATTGTACCTCTTTTCATCATTATAAAAGAACAACCATGATACACATGAGTCACGAAATGTCGGCAAATCAGACTATCACCGAGGTTCCAAACATCTTTGACATCTCCGCGGCTATTGACACGGTTCTCCACTGACTCCTGCCGTCTTCCCTGCCTACCTTGGGGATTTGCGGCACAGCTGTCAACTGGTTTGACTAAACCTCCCACCGCGACTGTCACAGCTTCCTGGTTGCAGTGTATCATATAAATAGATCCATGTAGGAACTCAGTCTGGTATGAGCCACACAATATAAATAAAACAAAAAAGAATTCAGATTCAAAAAGTCAAATATGAAAATAAAAATGGAAAATGTGGTAATAGAATGGAAAGATGGCCAAAGATGGCATAGTTCAGGATGTATTAGTTCATTTTTAATCTTGTTACAAGCATTATTTTGGTTTTAATAGCAGAATAAGCTCTGTTGACATTAGGCTTTCTTTCCCCTGAAGGGAGTTTCTTGAGAGCAGCGGGTGGCCAGTTGCATAAAATCACTCAGTACCACAATGTGCACATTTATCCACATCACAATCCTATTACAACAGGCTACATTAAAACAGCAGATACATTCAAATTATCTGCTCTAAAACATGTTTTCCTCAGAGACACAAGTACAACCAGTGAGGCTAATTCCATGTTTCCTGTTTCTAGACCTCAAGCAAAAATCGTCAGTTTTCTTTGGTTCGACAGATTTGGCTCCATGGTGAGCTGCCATGAATTGTTTGTTCCCAGATATCAGTTAAGTCTTTCCATAGAAATGAAGTTGACAGGATCTCACAAAAAAAATGCTAATATTAATGCCTGTTTTTTTTCTTAAATATAAAACAACCATTCAGTTTATGCCTGGGGGAAAAGTACGGTATTCTGCATAATTTAAATAAATTCCTTGTAGGATCCATTTTCGTGACATTGTGAAGTATGAAAAAAAGTAGAAAAAAACGTCTTACTTCAGGGACTGAAGTAAAAATAACTGATCCAGTTATTTGCGTAATCCTGCTTTTGAAACAGGCCTTGGGTCATGATTGAACAGCACCAAGAATAACAACAAGAATAGTACAGGGTCATTATTTTATTGCCAATTCCATGGGGTACACAAAAAAAGCAAGCTCAATGAATGATTATTTTTACTTGATAAATGAGAGAGATTTCAAGAGATTTCAGAAATAATTCAGAATGCTTTACTTTTTGCACATTTTATTTTATTGTAGAATTTTATCAATTTAAAATTAAATCTCCCACACAAGTGTACAAAATGTGAACGGGACTGAATACTTTCTAAAGCCTCTGTAAGCTATCATCATCATTCTTTCATCTCATCCATTCCTATGGGGAACTACTGAAATGATGGTTTGGGTTATATGTACGCCTCAGCGAAAGCACAACTACGTCTGATGAATGTCATGTCACCCCCCCACGCTACATTTTAATTAGCATCCCTTGTCATCGGGTCAATGTAATATATGTGATCTTAATCAAGAAAATTCTTAACACCTTCAACTGGGTCATTCAAAACATCACTGGCCTCTGGCTGCTATAGTAATGCCCCATCCATATACTTGACCTCATGAGTTTCATAATTGTCTAATTTATGCACTTCTGAATTAGGCCTTTAAATCTTCAGTCCAAAAGGCATAACACTTAACTTGTACGACCCACAATTCACGTTAAACACCCTCAGAGGGCACATTTTGCCACTGCCAGCATCAGTCAAGAGCTCAAGCACTCTGACCAACAGATCTACTCCAGTATATGAGAATAGCATGAATCTTTCTTTCCAGACCATAGCATCTCAGTTTCCAGTACCTTTAAGATTTTTTGGAGGGCATCAGTAATATCCTCAATTTTATGCTGTTTCCCTTTCAGCCTGTAGCAATAGATGCTTGTGAACTGTAGTTGTATAACAAATGTTGGCTGTTATACCAGACCTGTTTGAATTTATATTTAGAATCAGAAAGTCAGTGTGTTCCCTCTTGCAACCTCTCATCTGATTTATAAGCATCACTGCTATATTGTAGTACTGTGCAGCATCGGGGACCTGCTCCACAAAGCAGGATTACTAAATTAGCCAGATAACTGCCCAAAGCAGAATTACTGAGTTAGTCAGATAACTGCACAAAGCAGGATTACTGAGTTAGCCAGATAACTGCAGGAAGTAAAACCCTGTTCCAGCCATATTTACTTCAGTCCATGTTTGATCTTTTGTAGCTAGATAGATAGATAGATAGATAGATAGATAGATAGATAGATAGATAGATAGATACAGTGCTCAGCGTAAATGAGTACACCCCCTTCGAAAATAAACATTTTAAACAATATCTCAATGAACACAAAAACAATTTCCAAAATGTTGACAAGACTAAGTTTTATTTAAATATTTTTATATTTTTCAGTTTTACTCAAATTAGGATGATGCAAAAATGAATACACCCCACTGGAAGTCTCTGGAGCAAAGCTAAATTTTAGACTACAAATGTCTAATTTAACAATAATCAACCACAGGTGAGTCTAATTATTCATTACACAGGTGTCCAGCAGACTGTTGACTATAAAAGGGTGTTACTTCCCTTCCCATTTCATGTTGTTAGCAATGGCACCACATGGAAGAGAAATGTCGAGAGACCTGAGAAAGAAAATAATTTATTTTCACCGCAAAGGTGAAGGCTAACAGAAGATCAGCAAAGCTTTACTTATCAGTCAGAATACTATAGCAAAAGTGATACAAAAATTTAAAAAAGATGGAACTGCAACCATCTCACAGAGACATCCAGGCCGTCACAGAGACATTACCACCTCGACAGCAGCGTCTTCTGATGAGAAGGGTCAAAGAAAATCGGCATGCAAGTTCACTGCAGTTATCTAAGGAAGTAGAAAGCCAAACTGGGGTGACTATTTCTCGTGACACAATACGGCATACACTGCAGAGGAATGGCATGTGTGGGTGCCGTCCATGAAGAAAGCCTCTCCTAAAGCCCAGGCACAAAAAAGCCCGCCTAGAGTTTGCCAGGGCCCATGCTGACAAAGATGAAGACTACTGGGACTCTATACTCTGGAGTGATGAGACCAAGATAAATGTTTTTGGAACTGATGGCTTCAAAACTGTATGGCGTCGCAAAGGTGAGGAATACAAAGAAAAATGCATGGTGCCTACAGTGAAACATGGTGGTGGCAGTGTCCTTATGTGGGGTTGCATGAGTGCTGCTGGTGTCGGAGAGCTGCATTTCATTCATGGCATCATGAATTCACAGATGTATTGCTCTATACTGAAAGAGAAGATGCTACCATCACTCCGTGCCCTTGGTCGTCATGCACTTTTCCAACATGACAATGATCCTAAACACATATCTAAGGCCACTGTTGGATTTCTGAAGAAGAACAGGGTGAAAGTGATTCAGTGGCCAAGTATGTCTCCTGATCTGAAACCAATTGAACACCTGTGGGGAATTCTGAAGAGACATGTTGAGCATCACTCTCCATCCAGCATCCAGTCTCTAAAAGAGGTCATTCTTGAAGAATGGAAAAAGATCGATGTAGCAAAATGTTGTCAACTTGTTCATTCCATGCCTAGAAGACTTGGTGCTGTCATTAAAAATCATGGGGGCCATGCAAAGTACTAGATGTAGTAGTTTTTGTTGTGGGGTGTACTCATTTTTGCATCGCCCTTATTTGAGTAAAACTGAAAAATGTGGAATCTAACTTATATTATTAACCTTACTTTCATGTTATAAGTTAAACAGATGTTATATTAAACTTGGTCTTGTCAACATTTTGGAAATAGTTTTTGTGTTCATTGAGATATTGTTTAAAATGTTACTTTTCAAAGGGGGTGTACTCATTTACGCTGAGCACTGTAGATGACAGCTGAGGTGGAGTGGGAGAGAACAATGTTTTTGTCAATTGAATCAGGGGATGATTAGGTGGAAGGTTGAAAGAGGTAGGGTTGGGAATTTAGCCAGGACACCAGGGAACCCCCTACTCTTTGCAGAGGGGGTGTCATGGGATCTTTAATGAGCACAGTGAGACAGGACCTCGGTTTAACGTCTCACCAGAAAGACGATCAGAAAGATTTGGGCTGTTATCGTCTAACTCAGTAATCCTGCTTTGTGCAGTTAACTGACTAACTCAATAATCCTGCTTTGTGCAGTTATCTGGCTAATTTAGTAACACGCCCCAGACCTGTTTGAATTGTTGATTTAAAATCAGAAAGTGCCACTCACAACCTCTCGTCTCATTTACAAACATGACTGCTCTACATGAGTCCTAATATCCTGTTGTGATAATGGAGTATGTGCAGCATTACTGGAGCTCCCTTTATATTCTTATACAGTGTAAATACAGTATTCTTTGTTGTACTGTTATTCTTTGTAATGCTGTTATTCTCTGTTGTGCAGCCCATTTCCATTCTTTTAGAAGAAATGCAGCTTAATAGCCTTTCGTGAGAGGAGAATAGCAGTGCCAGGCTCCACCTGGGATATGAGCTTCCAACCTTATATATTCCAACCAGTTATAAACCTAGCATAGTGTTTATTAGCTAGCATTAAACAGGTATGATGAATGATTCATACATATGAATCATTGATGAATCTAAAAGGGCAGTGGGATTCATGGTCATATTTCTCTCTGAAATACTTCAGTGGTCGTAATGCGAGTGACAGTTGCTTCTGGATACCCATAACTCTCCATATAAAAACATGTCTGAAAACGCTGCAGGAGTTCAGGGAAAATACACTGTGAGCAATTTATTAGGTAGGCCTGTACACCAGCTTGTTAATGCAAATATTTAATCAGCCAATGATGTGGCAGCAACTAAATGCATAAAAGCATGCAGACGTTGTCAAGAGGTTCAGCTGTTGTTCAGACCAAATGTCAGAATGGGGAAAAATATGATCAAAGTGACTTTGACTATGGAATGATTGCTGGTTCCAGACAGGGTGGTTTAACTGTCTCAAAAACTGCTGATCTCCTGGGATTTTTACGCACACTAGTCTCTAGAGTTTGCAAAGAATGGTGCAAAAATAAATAAAAAGTACAGTGGGCAGCAGTTCTGCAGACAGAAACGGCTCGTTAATGAGAGATGTCAGAGAATGGCCAGACTGGTCAAAGCTGATAGGAAGGTGACAGTAATGCAAATAACCACACATTACAACAGTGGTATGCAGAAGAGCATCTCTGAACACACAACAAATCATAACTCTAAGTGGATACAGCAGCAGAACTCTAAAAAATAAGTCTAATTCGTGCTCACTGAGTGTATGATAATGTTGCATTATTAATCAATGCTGACTGTTAGACACGGTCTAAATATGACATGCATTCAATTACATGTGTGCATTGCAAACTGGGGGCTATAAGAATACGAATTAAAAATAATTGTGTGCATTTTGTGCTATTCATAATCTGGTTTCATGTCCCAGTGAAACATTGCTTTCGCACATTGTACACCTGTGGAAGTAAACAGCATCTCTGCAGCGTTCAGCTCCGGAGCGGTTCTGCCTCTGCACAGAACGGTGCCTCGAAGTCCTGATGAAAAAACCAAATCAACTGTGCAGAGCAATCATAACAGTGACTACAGGGGCTCCGAGATGCTAAATATGAACCAACCGTCAACACCAGCTAAATCAAATCTGTTATACAGGGCTGCTATGAAAGGCCACTGAATATTATCATGCATAAAACCATTTAAAGTATTACTCCAGTGAAAATTGAAAGCCTAATATACCGGTATGTTAAGATCTCTGTACACCACATGCACAGTTATTCAAGAATCTGCTCTCACAGACGGTAAAAATAGGGAAGAAATACGAGGCGGGCTTTTTTCTGATAAAACGAAGACGGGTAAAGTGCCTGACCTTTCTGTTTTTATCTTGGGCTTAACTTCACATAAACAGACATGGAGTTACCATATGCTGTCAGCAGCTGACTCAATGTATGACTCACTTAAATGGGCCCAGACATGATGCCCTCCAGCAAGCTGCATGTGTATTGTTTGCTGGCTGTACCTTTCCACCATGACGCCTTTGGCAGGTAAACCATGCGCTGCAGTTGGCATCACCAAGCTGGGCCATGATTGAACAGGAAAAACAGCAAGGTAGTAATTTTGTTTCCACCTCCGAGTGGGAGAGAAAATCAAGATCAACAAACAAAGATTCGCATCTGGGATTCGCATCTGGGATTACAAGATGACAAGCAGTTGCTGATGGCTGTAGAGAGACAACCCACATGTGCTTGTGTTCAACAATGTCTCACATCTAATTGTGCCCAATTCGGAGGAAGGTACCAAACAACACCTGGACTGAATGCTAATCTGCTGTGCTTGCCTGTAGGTAAAATTTATGATGTTCGAGACCTCCCCAGGTTTGGGCAAACAGCACAAAATTATGCCAAGAAAGAGCAGTCACATTTTCTGCCACCACATCATGAAACACCAGGACATTTTTAATGCAGGACATTAAACCCTTTAATGTGTGAGATCACAAACATGTGATTGGAATGTGCCTGTTCTAATGTTCTAATGCTGATGAAACAATTACTATGGTTATTCAAGGCAATGAAATTCTAACACTGACTTAGAACTTTGGAAAAAAAAACATTCCAAAAAAACCTAGGATGTACTACATTTCAGCCTTATTTTCATTGAGATGTAGTATTGGTTTACAACACAGCCCAACCCTTCAAATGGGTTAAAGGGGTCGCAAGTGCCGAGAATTGGTCAAATGTAAAGAAAACAAATGGCTGTATGCATATCCAGCACAGTGTAAAGCCACATTAATATTTTAATACAAAAATGGCAAAGAAAATCTTCCATATTTCATCTAATGTGCAAAAACACCTTGCATATAATGCAATAGTCAGAATATGTAATCCTCTTTCCTTCCCGCATGAACACAACTATGCATGTGCTTAATTCAATGTGACTGCGGCCTGGTATCACTTGTACTTGGGGTTAATTCAATCAGCTACTCGCCTGTCATGGCTTAGTCAGTTATATCCTTCATTTAAGGTCAGCTTGAATCCCTGTAGTAATGTTCCTGTTGTGACGTAGCTTCAGAACAGAGAGCAGATGAGGCCATGGTTCAGGTGGAGAGTATGCAGTCCAATTTCTGTTGAAGAAGAATGAGGAATTAATCTCCAGGGGCCTGTTTCACAAATCAGGATTACTGAGTTAGCTGGATAACTGCACAAAGTAGGATTACTGAGTTAGCTGGATAACTGCACAAAGCAGGATTACTGAGTTAGCTGGATAACTGCACAAAGCAGGATTACCGAGTTAGCCAGATAACTGCACAAAGCAGGATTACTAAATTAGCCGGAAAACTGCGCTGAGTCAACTGCACTGAAGTAAAAAGAGCTGTTCCAGGCAGTTATCTGAGAGTGTAATACAAAGTAGAAGTGTATAAATAAACAGACCACAATTACTTCAAGAATATAGTGACTGTATATTTTTCTGTGTAATTCTGGTGACATACAGAAAACACATTTTTCTAATTGCTGGAGACAGTTCAAATATAGCGTCGAGGACCCGGCCCTAGGCCCGTCTGATGAGAGATTGACAGAAGATCGGTTAGGCAGGAATGCATTGTTAACCCCTCGCACACGCCAATGGGGTAGGAGTAAAAGCTCCCGTAAGAGGAGAAGTATATGGTACAAGATAAATGTACAACCGTATATGGACACTGAGGAGTCTGAAGTCATAGGACTTAGATTTAGGGTTTTAGAGAGCAAGGCTAAAGGCCTGACTGAGGCCATGCGTAGAATGTGTTCTAGCATGACCGTGGAAGATGCTGAACATGCTGAACGGGAAATTGGTGACCCAGGGAGTTTGGCGTTCAAGGAGATGGTAGATGTGATAACATACTTAGTTGACACGTGTGGGCTTGCTCCTACAGGGGAGGAGCACAAGGCCTGGTTAAAGCAACAGGATGAGGAAAACAATGAAGATAATTTGGAGATCAAAGAGTATGAGGAGATGGAGAAATGTAGGAGAGATAAGGAAAACGGAAGGGATGTCAATACCGAAAGAAGATTAAGAGGCTTCAAGGGCCTTCCTGATTATAGCACAAATAATTTATCGGATAGATTCAAAGGACTAACAGTGGAGGAGTTAAATGATGAATTACACTCAGCTATTAGCTGGATTTCTTTTGTAGATCCCTTAAGCGCCACAAAAAGGGGCACCTGAAGAGTGTATTGAGATGGTGGCAGGCACTAACTTCTGGCTTGCATGAGGTCAAGGTGTGGAGGAAGTCAAGGAGAGACTATGAAATTGAAACAGACACCAGTGATGAATAGATTCCTTAAAAAAATACAAAAAAAGCTAGTGTTTTTCCACTCGTATATTGAGATGGTGGAAACTCCCAACTGGAGGGGCACATGAGATAAAGTATTGGGGAAATTTCTTTTGAGGTATGAGAAAATGACAGTGGGACAAACAGAAGTGATGAATATGGTCATTAAAAAGTTGCATAAGAGATAAATGTCTTCCCACTCGATATATTGGGGACATTTCTTATCAAAAAAGGTACACTCTTATACGCAAAAAGGATATATAAGGAATAAGCTTTTAGACCTTAGGATAGCAATAGTACAGCCTTTATGTTCCATTTCGTAGCTCATACCAGCTGTTGGGTTTCTTTCTACATCGATTTCCGCAGTAATGATATAAAAAATAAATTTATCCTCAATATTTCACTAAATATTTCTCATAGTACATATTTTCAAGATAGATTTTAACGTAACAGCCTAGCAGAATGTACCCATCTCAATGTCCCTTCATATTTACTAGGCACAGTTCTCCTTTGGTGACTCATGGTCTGCAATATAAAAGGGACTTATATTGAAATTGTAATTGCAGTGCATTGGGAAGAAAAACTAACCAAGGCAGGCAGTGGAAGGGCAGGCAGGAGGTGGATTTGTTCCTGATTGCTCAGCGATCAGAATTTCTAGTTACATTTTTCAGTTGCTCTTTGTTCATGTGAAACCGCCCCCAATCTGGGAACAGAATATCTGATCCAATTGGCAAAAGAGTGTAAGGAATTATTGAATTTTTAAACGGTGAATGTTAATGAATGATTTTTCAGGTAATTGCAGCATAAACAGTATAATAATTAAAGTTTAAACATGTGTCTCTGAAATTGAAATAACAATAACGTCCAGTGCAATAAGTGTCTACAACCTGCACCTTCACTGCTGAAACCAATATGGCAGCCATCAGACATGTTGGAACATTTCTCTAACGTTGCACTCAGCCATGACAAGTGAATGCTGGTCAGTTGCTAATATTTCTCTGCCAGTCAGAAAGATCTCTCCATACAGGTGTTTCCTTTCCAACAGCTAATAGAGCTGTGTTCAACAACACAGACATTTTCAACTGTAAACAGACAAGATTTTTCAACTCTCGACATCTGAACCATCAGCAGTCTGTTTAGAGTTGCATATCACATGGCTATTTGACCACATTCATTATTAATGATGGAAGGCATTCTATGGTTCAAGATGAAGTGTGCACCAAAACCACAAGGGGAGATATTTTTATGATGTGCAATAAATCATTAAGAGAGTTTGCCTGTAACTACTTCTGGCAAATAATTCTGACAAATGTCTATATCTGAATGCAAATAACTTTCACAATTTCATTGCTTATACTACATATTTTTATTTCATAGTGTGTCATAACATTTTAAGGGAAATTTTACATTCAAAGTGAATAAGTCTAAAATTATTCAACAGACACATGCATGCTTTGCTTGGAGAACATACTAATGTGTTGCCCTTACTGTATTTTCAGGGTACAATTGGGAAATTTGTACTTGAACAGCAAAAACTTACCTCCACTGCCACTTTAGTTCACCGAGTGTACATGGCACAGTTGCCAGAAAGAACGACCTCAACACAAAATTATGCGTCTGAAGTGTGCAAAAGAAAACATCGAGAAGCCTGAAGCCTTTTAGAACAATGTGCTTTGGCCTGACAAAATCAAAATTTAACTTTTTGGCCACTAACAAGGAAGGTATAGTAGAGAAGAATACCTTTCCAACTGTGAAGCTTTAAGGTGGATCCATTATGTTTTGGGGTTGTTTGGCAGCTGGAGGCACAGGAAATATTGTGCTAGTGGAAGGAAGAATGGATTCCACCAAATATCAAGAAATTCTAGAGGCTAATGTTCAAAGGTCAGTCCAGACATTGAAGTTGAAGAGAGGCTGGATATAAACAAGGATTGAAAGACTCTTAGCTGGCTACAGGAATCATTCACAGGCTGTTATAGTTGCCTGAGGAGGAGTACTAACTGACATTTTTTTTTATTTTGAAACTGTAAAAATGTAAATAATAAGTAATCTTGCTTTAAAATGTGTCATGTTTAACATTGGACCATTTAGAGGTCAGGTTTAAATGATAAATGGTTGGAATGTATATAGCGCCTTTATCCAAAGCGCAGTATAATTGATGCTTCTCATTCACCCATTCATACACATGCAAGGCACCCAACAGCTCGTCAGGAGCATTTAGGGGTTAGGTGTCTTGCTCAGGGACACTTCGACACATCCAGGGCGGAATCGAATCAGTAACCCTCCGACTGCCAGACGGCTGCTCTTAGCGCCTGAGCCAATATCGCCTTTTGCTCTCTTAGATATTAATTGTAAAACCTTTTTTAACAGGGGTTCCAAAATTTTGTGCACACTCCTGTATTTCTCTTAGCATAAGGGTCATTCTATTAAAATGAAATAAAATGTATTTTTGAAAATAGTTCACTGCAACAGTTTGTCATCCAAGAGACTGTTATGTGGAAATAATGAAAAATATTTCTCATGGGTCTCAGGAGGATAATGATCTTAGTGAAGAGATAAATATCTGTATTCTTTTACCAAGAATTACCAAGTTTTTGAAAATAACTTCTTGGAAGAGGCTGGATTTATTAAATGTCAGTCTCAGAGGATATTTGTATTTATTTAATAGTTGTTATCAATGTGAATTTGTTCATAATCTGCGTCATAGTTATTTTCTCAGATTTTTTAAATCAATAACATTTTGAAAGAGTTATTATTTTAAATGTATTTTTAACAGCAGCAGGGGAATTCATGGCTTGGCAGATATTGCCAACAAAAACAGCAAATGGCAGCCATTTCATTTGTCACAAGTGAAACTGTTCCACCTGTGTTATTTCCCAACCGCTACATCTTCAGTCCCAATCAATGGCTCATGACAGGAGACACCGCTGCATTGACTCTCCATACAGCCCAGTTTGACATGAGTGAGAGCAGCTGTGTCCTACAGAGTATCACAGGTCTGCATTGGATCGTTGCCTACAGCTCTTCCAAGTCCTCTTGCCTGCAGTATAGTTCAGTTATCAGCACATCCCACAGCACCCTGTGAGTAATTGGCTGGAGGGCATATTAGTTTTATCTCTATTTATTTCTACCTCTCCTTATTTATCTATGTACTCGACGCTTTGTCAGTGTGGCCATTCCATCACTTTGTTTTTCTTTACAGATTCACACAAGGTGAACCTGCCTTTCAGCTCAGTAACACAAGGTGACGGAGCAGAGGAACTGGGTGTATTGGTATCATTGTGAGGGAATACACCACTCTAGCTTTTTACTGGGAATCACGAGAACCGATCGTGTTCACTGTTAGTGTCTTACTGTAGCACTAATCATATTAAATCATTACTGTAGTGACGTGCTGCTAAGCAAATGAGTAAAAAAAGGTAAAGTGGCCTGCTATTCATTTCAGTCATTCTCCAAAATAACACACAGTACAGTTCCTGTGCATGACTGTACTGGTTATTTATTCCTGGCTATTTACATTCTGTAATTAAACTATAGACCATAATATATTGTTCATTTGCTACTTTTCCCAACTTACTATATGAAGTTTGCAATCACTGTGAGATCATTGATAAGAATTATGGGATTGCAATAGCACATCCCTAAAATAATCTAATTAAACTATGCTGAGATTGTATACCAACGACAAGTTCATTTTAAATTAAAGATTACTACACATAATATTGGTCATAAAAAATCCAGATACTCAGTCTTAACACTAATTAACTGCTTTATCAGTTGTATCATGCTGAGGTTTCTCAAAGGGGTGGGGATGTGTTTGGTTGCAGGGTAAAAATTTAAACTTAATTCACACTCCATCCTCCACTGCCTCTGCAAGGCACTTGGCTGTTGCTATCCAACATTTAACCTCCCTTAAAAATCAACTTGTGGAACTAATGAGGCTATTTGATTATGCTAATGGTCAGGATAATGAGAACTTGAATTAAATTGCAGAGATCAGGCTGTTAATAATGTATTGTCAGGTACAATGACCTGATTGGCTGGCAAAGATTCTGGCTAGAGCTAATCTGGATTGAATCCAGTGAGTGGAAACAGTTATCTTATTAAGTGAATAAGAATTTTTTATTATTATATTAATTTAGAGATGGCCATTTCAATTCTGCAGACAGATTTCAACACCTCGCAGCACTCGATCTGAAACTCCTTTTAAATTCAACAAAAACTATATCCATGATCTTCTTTCCTGGGCGAGCTAAGGCTCCAACCTCCTCCATCAGTACTTTTGATAGTGTCTTCATTCAGTCTGTAGACCATTATAAATATTTGGGTATTTGATTAGACAAAAACCTAAATTTTAAATGTCATATTGACCACCCTTCAAAGAAATTAAAATTTACACTGAGTTTCTTGTACAGGCTAAAGTCCTGTTTCTCTATGGTATCAAGGAAACGGTTAGTTACTAGTTTATTTCTGCCTCAGCTTGACTTTGGTGATACTATCTATAGGTCCGCCTCCTCCTCCACCTTATCAAAGCTGGACCCCCTGTATCACTCAGCCTTGAGATATATCACATATCTAGTTTTAGGACTCATCATTACACTCTATACAGCATGACTGGTTGGTCATCTCTTACTTTGTGTAGACATTTTCATTTATAAGAATATTTTAGGCAAATGTCCTACGTACTTAAGTCAAAAGTTTATATTTGTGCAAAATGAAATGGCTTCAGTTTCAAATCCCCTCTTTTCACACAGAGGATGGAAGAGGAAGAGGATACTGCATGTATTGCAATGCACTTTGAATTGTACATACCTACATTCCAATGTATAGTACTGTGTTGTAATGGACCCGTGATTGTGATTGTGTAATCTTTTGCTGCCTTTTGACCCTGTTTTAGCTAGGTCTCATTTGTAAAAGAGGTTTTAATCTCAATGTGGCTTCCTAGTCAAATTAACGTTCCTATAATTTAGCAATAATTAACTGGTCTGAATTCCCAAAAGTAGGATTAAGTCTGATAGAGTTGAATCATCATCTTCAACTGAAATGTACTGTCAGTAAAAACATGAATTTGTTTATTCTGAACAATGTTACATTTACTGTATTGTCACATTTATTATTCTACATTTATTATGTTCATGGCAAGCAGTTAGAACCAGGCCTATGTTGTAGTAAATATGTGTAACTGTTCCACATTTAAATTCAGGACACACTCTGGTCTTCATGAAGTGAAGGCTGTATATTAGCTCATGACCACCAGTGTCCACCAATGAAAAAATTTTAGGATTCTGGAAAAATTCATCCCCTGACACAATAAAGACTGGGGACTGTGTCACGTTTTATGCTTGTCACATCATGTTTCATATTTAGTTATTGCCTTAGTTATTCTATTGTCAGGTCACATATTATGTTAGTCTAGTCTCGCCATGTTTTTATGTTTTATTTCTTGTTACGTTTCATTTTCATGTCATGTTACATTTCATGTTTAGTTGTTACGATTAAATTGTTAGTCTTATCACATCACATTATATAGTCTATTCATGTCACAGTTCACAAACTCGTTATGTCAAGATTTATGTTGTTTCATGTTATGTTGTTCCGTTCATTGTTTAGTATCCACTTTTTCGTGTCTTTCCACAAACCTTGCGTTCATGCTTTCTCTCTCTCCCTTGCTGTCACTCACGCGTCCCTAATTGTTTCATTTTCCTGTGTCTGCTTACTAATCTACTAACGCTAGATCAGAATTTGGTAATACTAACATTCTAACCATGTGTTCATGTTTACCTTACGTTTCTTGTGCATGTCATTTACTAATTTACTAATGCTAGGGCATGATAGATTTATTACTAACTATTACTAATTATCTTCTTACCTTGTCAATCCTCCACACCTGATTTCCATTTGCATGCTGCTCTCAAGCTAATTGTCTGCACCTGTCTACACCTGCATATAAGCTCGGGTGTTCATGTCATGCCTTTGCGAAATTGTTGCCTCCTGTTTTTCAGTGCACTTTTGAGCATTTTTCCAAGTCTACCCATTAAGATCCAAGCCTGTTTATAGACCATCGTTATTGAATTATTTTTTGTTGACCATTGCCTGCCTGTACCACAAACTCTTGCCTGCTGTCTTTGTGCTTTTGCCCCGCAGAGCGAACTTCGGTCTTGACTCTTGCACCGCCTTCAACTCCGTCCGTCTGCACTACTGCCCCGCTGACAGCTTTCATGGTTACTGGACTTTTTGCATGGCGTACCGATTTTGAGACTGCCTTCTCCCTCGGTACTGTACTTTGGATTTGGCTGGATTATACGTGTATGAACTTTGCTTGCTTTTCGACTAGGCTCATTGGACAATCCCTTAATAAAGCCCTGACGGGACTTTATTCACATCTTTGTTGTCTGAGTCGTGCATTTTGGGTCCAACCCCCACGCACCCATCTCAGACTGAATTCAATCAACATTTGTCTTTACATTTTACTTATGATTGAGTTCAAACCTCAAACAGATTAGCCAGTTAATCACTAAAATTAGTTTGTCAAACTGTGATCATGAAGAAAGAAATGAACACTTGAATTTAATCATAAGTCAAAGTTACTGTCAGATATTTATTGTACCCTGGCCTACAATATATTACCACTCAAAGTAAAGTGTTAGATTCCATAAAACCCACAATGGGTGGTCTTCCAATGACCTGTAAATCACTTCTTCTTTTTTTTACCAATCAAATGGTGATGTTTTCCACAGCAAAACACAATGACTGGTCCAAACCAGTGAGTAACTGTTTGAATGCAGTATCTCTGTCTGTTTTTTGGTTTCACAAAGCCTAGTTTGTAACCTTGAAGCTGTAGCTGCAATGTACTGTGCTGTGCTATCCACGTGGGTGCAATATATTGCATCTTATGAGTCAAGATGGCGACAAAGTAAAAACTTGTTCAGTGACCCTTCGGAACAGAGCCAGCCATGGGTTTTAGTGGCCTAAAAACAAGAATATTGTTATGGCCCCCAAAGTTCCCAATCGGCAATCATTAAATCGCATAAAAACGCAAATCTGTGGCCAAAGAATGATTGTGCCTCTTAACGACTGTGTAGTGCTTGTGGTTATGAGTGTCCGCCCCTGTCTCAGAAAGATTGGAGAGAAAAAGCTCTCCAGATGAGCAGACCCCAAGTAACTGGCTAGCATGTGTTACACTGCATTCAACTCTATCCTCTGACTCTGGTTGCCCTGCCGTGCCTTGCCCTGCCGTGTGATAAATAGCATCAAACATGCAACATCCGTCGCTGTTACTGTACATGGACAGCTGAAAAAAAAAGGCAAATGGATTTCACAAGCAATCAATCTCAGAAACCAGCAACCATGCAGGGAGGTGAAGCTTGCTGTTGCGTAGTGTCTGCTATGTTGAAATATGTTGCTCATAAATTCATATGATGACTAGTCTGACCCTCAGACAGTGTGTGACGTGTGTCGGGTATTTACAGTCACCACGTCTTCCTCGTGACCCTTTGAAGAGTACGCTTTTAGGAATGCTCTTAAGACAGTCTTCTGCAAGTCCAGCACTTTCAATTACCAGCACTGATGATTTCGTCACAGGTATAAGGACAACTACAAAAGCTTTCAGGAGTGAAAGCATGCACTGTAGCTTTTGTTATCACTGATTGTCCTGTCAATACTTTGCTATTAACAGTTTAAATCATTTAAATATCATACTTTGTTCTGGATCTTTACCTGTAAATAATTTAGCAGGAGTTAGCTTTTTAGCATCACAGTTTAGCAGTCACCAAGATTTAAAAAATAAAAGGAAACGATGGCAATTAATGAAAAGGCGGAATCATTTCCTTTCATCTTTTAAAAGTGTTACACTTCAAATTAGCTCTTGTAGATTTTGTTTTTGGAAGGATCAAAAGAGCAACTTAAGTAAGCAGCCATGAGAGATTATTTATAAAGGCAATTTAATGTGCAGTATGAGATGGTGGAAGGCAAGAAATACAGTACCGGAGACTTTGAGAGTTTAGTATGTCCTTTATTGCGATGTGCTCCCCATTACAACAAACAGCATCAGTAGTGAACACTTAAATTAAGTCTACATGATAGAAGAGAATGCAAGCGACTAGAGATGAGAAATACCGACTTGCGTCAGAACATCAACATTAAAAAGGCAGGGACGGCCCGGGGGATACGAAAACACACACCCTATACAGTATATCTGTCTGTGGCTCAGGGATTGTCAACATAAAATCTACAAAACAAAACAAAACAAAAAACACTATCTTCTCTTTGAACTTGAAAGCCTTGCATAACATTAGCAGCAATTCTTTATAGGCAGCAAGTCAACAACAGGATGAAAAGGAGAACACAATGTAACGAGCACTAAGTGCTACAATTGTTAGATGGGAATGAAAACTGTACACTCATCTACCTATTGTTTTGTGTTAAATAGTCCTTGGTTTAGAGGGACAACATACATATGTAAAAACTAATACTTTTGTTCCATTGTTTCACAAAAACAAAAACGCACTAACTACTGTCAACTACCACTACACGCCACTGTGTAGAAACAGCTTAGTTGGTGGTTCAATTCTGATTTAATACTACAACAGCTGTGAAAAACAGCTTTCTCTGGAATGAAATCATCTCAAAATTATGAGCATTGTTTTTGTAAACTAGTTACCTACTTTGCTTGTTGAAAACATTGTCCTTTCTAAATTTCTGGTTTTCTTTCTCAACTATGGTCACATTTTCTCTAACTAAATTGGCAAGTTGTATGGATTTCATGAAAGAACTGAGTTTACGCTAGGTAAAAAGATAGCCTTGAAAAATTGGCATATTGATATTTGGTTATTACTACTGGTAAATACCAGATGATGCAGAAAATACAAAAAATGTCAGCTTTTAATAAATATTTTATGTCCTCAATCCTATATACAAGTGATATACATTGACACACAGGAGAGGGTATGAATGGTTGCACTGTGAACACAGCTGAAACAAAAAAAATATGTCTTACTATTGCAGTCAAATGCATTGTGGTTGTGATATAATCCTTTTTAAAATAAATAGCTTTCTCAACCTTTCTCAGACAAAGCATAAGACATCTTGTACAATATGTTCTACATAAAGGCCTTTGTAAGTCCAGCTTTACGTATCCACACACAAACAAACAACAAAAAAAGTTTGTGTTCATTTTACTTGTAGAAAATGAAATATTTTTCCTGGCAACATCTTATCATACTATTGCCATTTCAGCACCCAGACAGATGAAAATATAGTGCCTATCCATACATCAAACTGTATCCATAAATCAAACTGTACTTCATAAAATTGAATAGCCAGAAGAACAATGTAAATTGGGTGATAAGCTGAATATTTGTATGAAAAAAACATGTATCTACAGTCACAGTACTGCAGTTCCAGGTTTACAAATGCTAAGTTTATCACACATTTTCAATGTTTAGTACAGACAATTAATCATTAATTCATTGCAAGTGGTATTGTAGTACAGGTTTCTTAAGAAGATCCTTAAGATGAGTGTGATACGTTTTTTAGCTTACACTATGTTATACCAACATTTTTGCCCTTTACTTTTGGAATTGATACTTGTTCCTAGATCCTGAAATATTTTTGAAGGTTTTTTGAATATGATAGGCATCAATGTGTCCTTGTAACATATATAAAATAATCAGCTTTCCTTCTTTGAAAATATACTGACATTTTACATAAACACCATTTACAGGACAGCTTATAAATACATATTTGTCAAACAAACAGTTGAGAGACAGTAACCAAAAATAGCTTGATTTGGTAATTCTATACAACTAGAACCATTTTTAAATCTCTTCTAATGAATACCACCGTGACATCTCGTAGCTTCGGCTGATGTGCAAAACCTTGGTAACCGAGCTATTGAAAGGATTGGTCGACCGTTCTTACAGAGAATCTTTGGCGCCTCTCTTCGTTGAGAAACGAGAAATAACAAGCATTGCTTCGGACAACTGCAGAAGGAAGGAAAGACAAAAGTGAACCAGCACTTCTCTCTCTCTCTCTCTTTCTTTCTTTTTTCCTTCACGATGATGTTACGGGGTAAAAGACGCAGGACGCGGCTGGGTATGTACACGCAGAGTTCGGGGGGGAGGAAGGGCGCTACTTCATCTCTCCACCTCGGAGAGCCACCGGTCCGCCCTGGGGGGGGTTGATCCTGGGGGGGGTCGTACTGTCGTGCCCCCCCTCCTCTGCGCCGTCGCTTCTCTAGCCGCCGTTGCCGACAAATTCCCGCCCCCGCGGCTGACCTGAGGCGCGACCCTCCTGCTGGTCTTATTGCCGCCGGTGGGGGCGGCCATCTTGGACGCGGCGACGGTGGCAGGGATGTCTTTTCCCGGGCTGTCCGACGCGGCGGCCATTTTGAGCTGGCGAGGCCCCGCGGAATGGCCGCCGGCGGTGGTGTTGGGGGACGGGTGGAGGAGCCAGGAGGGCAGGGCCGAGCCGAATCGCACCTCCTCCGCCGCCTCAGACAGGTACGGGGCGAGCGTGCTGCTCCTCTTACTGCAGGACTCGCAGCACAGCTTGTTGTAGCCGGGGATGGAGCAGTACCGCGCCAGAACCTCCATCTGACAGAATATGGACTTGTCGCCGGTGCAGGGTTCATCTGCAACACAAGAAAAGGTTAAAAATGTGACATTTTTATGAAAATGTGACATTGTTATGAAAAAGTGATATTTTAACCTTTCTGTTCTGCTTCATTGCCGTGACATGTGAGTGAATAGGTTGGATGTTGCCATAGCGATTCTTACAGGATGCCCAGGGTGATGTTATGGCCAAAGAAGAGACCCCCTGTGGGACCTGCCAAATGGTCAACACCCCCATTACCTCAGGGTCATCTCATCTGGGGCACTGCTACACCCTCCCACACAACAGCAAACCTCCCCAAGAGCAGTCGCCTCTCAGACATATACATCTTAAGACAACTGATCCTCCATTTTGGCTTTGTCCAAGAGCGTTTACAATTGAATGTATTAGTCCCTCATTTAACATTTTACCATTTTTAACAAGGCAAATAGAATATCAAGTAATGGTTGAAATCTTTTTATCTTTGTAATTGTGAATGTACTGTATATCTTTCCTTGCACTCAGAAGTAAATTTAACTTTGAATGTTAATTTTAATTTTCAGTAATGCATTTCACATTATAAATGCTGTGAACAGTGTAAATATTAAAGGTTTGCTGACCCAAATAATGGCCACTTGTGCATCAATTCCTCCTAAAGCAAAAAGCAATATTCAACTCCCGCCGCAGTTCAAACGCTTGGTCAGAGTTTAGCCTCTTTTCTAGAGCTTGAGGCAAAAGCATATTTGGCTTTTAGAACTTCCACATGCACCTATAGATAACAGTGCAGTTGTCCTTATTTCAGACATGCCTCTAAAGAGCCTGCTTCCCATCCACACACACACACACACACACACACACACACATACAACTCTCAATTCACTCAGAAAATGACAGGCTCTCCCTCTTCATCAGGATTATGGGACATTTTTCTCTCTCATCACCACCGGGGACTCGTGATGAAAGCCTTTTGAAAAGGTCTTTGGTCTTTGGAGGAAACGTATTAGTGTGCAGGAGGCAGGGTGCGCTCTGAGAGTCCCTTTTGTACAGGGCCGGGTGTTTCTCTGGAGACGGCGCGCCTCCTGGTCGTGGAAAAAAACAAGAGCTGCTCCAAAGTGCAAATAAATAAATAAATAAAAAGGTTCCCCAAGCTGGGTTCAAAGGAGACCAAAAAAACACACATATAGAGGGGATTGAGTTAAAAGCTTTAAAAAATCACACTCACGTTAATCTGCCTCACAGTGCTGCCAAATGCAAGCTACCATAATGGGACGTATCACATTAATTGAATAAATAAAACAAAAACAGCCACCGTATTTATTGAAACAGCTTAAAAACCTACGGCAGCCATTTTCTAGTAATGTGGACTGCACACACTGCCATTTTCTGGCCAGTTTAATTGCATTTTCGATCCATGGGGTGCCGGTCAGCTTTTAATTGTGCTATTCACGTTTATTTCAGTGAATTCACTTTATCCATTTTCAATCAGTCGAGCTGTTATTCAGAATAGCTTGATCCTTGTGTCGAGTTTAGCCACTTCATCAAAATAAGCCAGCAAACAGTTTGAAAATGACAAATAACATAAAAACGAGCATCTGCTAATATTATTATCTGGGATTAATTAGGACATTTTTCAAAGTTTTCCCCCTCAACTGCAAGTGCTCCCAATGGACAGGAACTACTATAGTATATATATTAAATTTACATTTTACATTTATCAGGGGCCCTAATCCAGTTGGCTATGTGCCAGCAAATTAAAATTAATGAAAAAACAACATTCATTTATTATATGACAAAGAACATTAAAGAAAGTGTCAATCATTTTCAAACCCTTCCTTAATCACATTCCACACATTGTATATAGTCTTTATTTTAAACCCATATTTCAAGCGGCACAAGCAGGTCACCCTTTTGCCAAGACATAAAAGTGAGATGGAGGTGTGGCTACTACACAATGACCCATCAGAATGCACCTTTCCTTCCTGTGAAGGATTAAATGAGTGGTTGTGGGCCTAGTTCCTGCACATGTTAGTGTAGTTCACCTCCTACCAGCCCGTGAGCAGTGAACTGCACCAGAATTTCATTTCAGAACTGTAACCTTTTATGTTCTCCGTTAATGTACTAATATAGAAAGCAAGCCTGTGTTTATAATGTGATTATAAAGTGTGCTGTAGCACATTTCTCTACAAGAAATATGAGGCATACCTTTAGCGGACCATTGCTACAGGATGTCCTATGTGATATTGTAGACTACGGCTCTCATATCTTCCCAAATAAGTAAACTTCTCTACCCTCACAGAAAATCTACCTTTATGAGTAGAATTTCAAATTAAATTGATGGAACAAGTCTGGGGTGGTTTTGTATTTTATGCATCATTATCAATGCATAAATTACAATACTGGCAACAAAAATAAATCTGAAACCAACTGCTGGTTGTGTTTATAAAGGGATCCACATATGAAATTGCTATCTCCAG
This sequence comes from Conger conger, assembly GCF_963514075.1. NCBI lineage: Eukaryota > Metazoa > Chordata > Actinopteri > Anguilliformes > Congridae > Conger > Conger conger. The sequence continues at coordinate 20,839,111 of NC_083770.1, read as the reverse complement.
TACAAATTGTCATGTCAGCAAGATTGACCTGCATTCTCTGAAAATATGCAGCATAAATAAAATAAAATATTTTCAAATCCATTTTGTTTTCAAAACTGACACACATAGGCTTTACCAAGAAAAGTAATATTGAGAGAGTGCAGAAATGTCCAAAGCTCATCAGCTCCAAAGGTCTCTGAGCAAATGCAATGCATTAATTCTGTGTTCTCTGGGATCAAATAACTCATTTTAAGATGTATGAGTGCAGGCAGTGTTGAAGGGCACAAAATGGCCGAAAGTCACTGACAGGCCTCGTGTTCTCTGAATGAGCTGAACAGTGGATTTTAAATGCAGACTGTTTACAAAAGGTTGCTTTCATGTGGCTCATAGTCCACCGACATTTACAGCAGAAAGACATTTATTAGCCTCAAATGCCCTTTTGCCATTTGCTTGGCAATGCTATGATATGCTCTATGCTGTAACTATTAAATTAGAAATGAAAACTTACAGACTGCACTACAGAGTCAACAGATGTTCAAGGGGCAACGTTTTATGGGAACAAAAATCTGTTCTAAAAACAAGTTCAGATGCTAAATGCACCCAATGTTAAATCAATGCAGCCATCAGCAAAAACCCTTATGAGCCAAGCGCATCGCGCACGCACGGACAGCCTGGCACCTGAGCCAATCAGACAGCCCTGACGGGAGAGAGACGGTTAGTGTTGGGCCGCATGGCACAGCAGGAGCGGTCAGTCTGCTTCGACACGCAGCGGGAAAGTTTCAAACAATTCAGCACTTATCCGCCCGCATCTGCTGCACTGCTGACTGCAGCCCTGTTTAATTGAGGGAAGTGTAAGTCAGACTGTGCGGGGGCTGGAGGCTGCTGGGACGTACCGTGGCAGGGTCCGGGCCTACAGGGCCGGGAGGTGTCGGGTTTCTCCCCGCTGCACTGATCTCCGATCCGGCACGCCACCACTCGCTCCTCCACCCCCTCTCCACAGGTGACGGAACACTGCAAGCAGGCCACAGATCTGAGTTAAGTAGTTCAGTAGTTCAGTAGACATTCTCCCTTACCATTGATGGAAACACATTTTCCCTTATATGTGACTTAAACGTTTCATTTCATTTGCAAACACACAAAAAAACATTAGCAAATAAACAAATCTGTTCCACAAAGCAGGATTACTGAGTTAGCTAGATAACTACACAAAGCAGGATTACTGAGTTAGCTGGATAACTGCACAAAGCAAAATTACTGAGTTAGCTGGATAATCACACAAAGCAGGATTACTGAGTTAGCTGGATAATCGCACAATGCAGGATTACTGAGTTAGCTGGATAACTACACAAAGCAGGATTACTGAGTTAGCAGGATAAATAATATTAGTAATAAATAAATAACAAATAATGCACTAAAGAAATCCTGGGCAAATCTGGAGCATGGACTGAAGTAAAAAGATCTGTTCCTGGTTTTTCTCAGTTTCCAGCAGTTATCCAGCTAACTCTGCTTTGTGTAACAGGCCCCTGAAGCAATCTAGGCCATACTCTAGGCTGATATTAACAACTGATCTGAGTAACACCATTGCCTCTAATGTACTGCGTCCAGTGCAATGTTGCAAGCAATGTTCCAAAGCTAATGATAGTAATAGCTAACTGAAAATATATTACTTCTGATCCCTTTTTGCTGCTGCAGCAAGTGAAGTAGAAAAGTTAAAAGTTAAAGAAAAAGATAGATGAAGTACATTAATCCTCATCACCATCCCTCAAAGGCAATATTATCCATGCACTTGCTTGAGCACACCTAGTTATGTGTACAACTCTTAATGTCAACCCATATGAAAAGATGTAATTTCAGCAAAGATATTCCTGGAGAGATGCAGGGTCCACTGGTTTCCATGGTTATTCAGCACTTGATGAATGAAGGCAGTCAGCTACAGTTAAACTCAGCTCAGATTGTTGTGAATTTGTTGGCGGGTTTAACACAAAACTCAAAAACCAGCAGACCCCGTGGCTACCCAGGAGCAGAGTCCATGGTAAAATCTGCAAAGCTAGCCGGTGTCTGATTGTACATTGGGGCTATGTAACCACAGTGGCTTGGTCTGTGGGTCTGTCGGGCTATGTAGCCACAGCTTATTGGACCATGGGGCTGTGTAGCTGCAGCTGATAGGTTTGTGGGGCTGTATAATCACAGATGATTGGATCATGGGGCTGCATAGTCACAGTGGATTGGTCTGTGGGGATGTGTTGGCTACAGCTGATTGGATGGTAGAACTGTGTAGCCACAGCTGATTGGATGGTGGAGCTGTGTTAGCTACAGTTGATTGGTCCATGGGGCTGCATAGTCACAGCAGATTGGTCTGTGGGAATGTGCTAGCCACAGATGATTGGTCCACGGGGCTGTGTAGCACAGCGGATTGGTGGGTGGGGCTGGCGTACCTCTGACCAGGCTCCGGTCCTCCACTGTGCGGGGCAGGGGACTCTGCTGCAGGGCCGGCGGGTCTCAGGCTTCTCCCCGCTGCAGTACTTGCTGTGTACGGAGCGGTTGGTGCCCTCGTGCAGGAACTGGACACAGCGCACCGTGCGAATCTGGAACCCCAGACTGCCGCAGGTCCTGGTGCAGTGCTCCCAGTCCTCACTTATCCACCTGGGTACACAAACACACACGCATTAACACACACACACAAACAAGCATTAACACACACACACAGACACACATTAACACACACACAAACACACCCATTAACACACACACAGACACGCATTAACACACATACACACACGTATTAACACACACACAGACACGCATTAACACACACAGACACAAATCCCTGGGGATTTAATAGCTGTGTTTTATGTGAGCTTCTTTCTTCCCCGTCCTGATGGGATTTCTCAGGTAGCAGCAGGATTAGTGTCTATGAAGGATTGAGGTGCTCTTATTGTGTAAATACACTCAGCGACCACTTTATTAGGTAGACCTGTACACCAGCTTGTTAAAGAAGGTATGAAAAATATATGAACCACAAATATACAACAAAAACTGCTGAACAATTTTCATGAAAAAATGTGATATAACCACAGTGGTGGTCTTACATAAGCATATTATTGTATCATAATCTATTACATAAGGTATTTCTAGACTCTGCAGTGAATCAATCAATATATAAATAAATAAATACCACCTACATTTTCAGGTGGAACATTCAGCAAATCCCAAATGTGTTTTACTGCAACACACATAGCCAATAAGGCACTGATATTTACCACTGAAAAATGACCGCACATCTTCTGCAGGTCAAGCAGTTCTGACCACATTATGCTGGGAGGAGGGAGGGGGTGATTTCTCCTAGAAGCAGAACGTGTCGACATCGGAGATGACAAATTCTAATGGTGCGAGTATTTCTGAAAACTGCTGTAAAATGTCGGCCTAATTCAATTGAACTGAATTGAATATTATTTGTATAGCGCTTTTCACAGAGGACTGTCACCAAGAACCTTTCAATGTTACTTCACAGAGTAACCCCAGAACTCAAGATGCCCTTAAAAAACAGTCATGTGGGATTACTGCTTGGGGAAGAAGGAACACCCACTGGCCAGTTTCCAGGAGGCCTCCACGTCTCTAACGGTGGAGAAAAAACAAGACGGTCAGAGGGAATCAGAAACCCCAGAAAACCTGACCGTGAATAAGGGGGAGCAGGTCTGCCAGTGTGTCTGTCCTCAAGTGTTATCAAAGTCCAGGTGTAATCTCACGCTTATGGGTCCTGTCCCCCGTCGATGTTGATAACCAGCAACAGACTTTTCTTTTACAACAGGAAATAACATGCCACTGATGCAGGCATCAGCTGCAGTTGCACACCGAGGACCGGGGTCGACCCAAAGCCGAGGTTGGCCGGCACACACGGAGCAGCACAATTGGCTCACTCCGAAGGTAGGCGGAGGGACTTGGCAGTGGCTGTAGGATCGCTGTATACAGTAGAGCCCTGATTGCATTCATCTCAGTCAGGTTCCTTCGAATCCCGGGCCACCGAGCGATAGGGCCATTCCGTGTATCCACAGCAACACAGACAATTGGAATAGATTGGGTACAACTGGCTACCGAATTGGGAGAAAACGGGAAAATCCTGAAACAAATTTAAAAGAGACTGAGTCCATGAAATGCTGAGTGACACATTCATCAAGGTGTTCACAGCTTGGGTGTTTGTGGTCTTCATTGTTATTCTGGATTCATACTCACACTGGCAGAGATCATCAACTCTGGCCTTCGAATCCAGATTCAGTCCTGGTTTTCTCATTCTAATACTGATGTCACAATCACTACTGAAAGTAACTGAAAGTTCTGGAACACTGACATTCCAGAAAACATGCTCTTCAAAGGCTTGACAGAAGATAAGTTTTGCACTGAAACAGCGAGGGTGACAGTCTTCACCTCTCCAGCTAGAAAGTGCTTCATGTAGTCATACCTTCACACATCTTTCAACGAGTCGAGTGTAGAAAGAATAATTTCTCACAAGCACAGAATAAGGCCATCATTGCATCAAGGCCAAAATATTGCTGGGACACGTTCTACAATTTAGCACATACTGTCGGTCAGATGACTGAGTGCATATTCAGTACCTGGACCACAGCCCCATCCTCCCACTAGAACATCGCCTTAACAGAATGAGTCACCCAGCAGCACCTGTAAGCCATTTTCTAACCCGTGCACTGGAAGTCATCTTGGATTCAGCGATAAATCGCTCAAACTGCCAAATGCGTTGAGTTGAACGTATACGATATCCCAGAACAATTTTGATTCGGATTCAGCCGTGGATTTGTACTGCTCACGTGGGAAATTAATTGTAGATAGTCGCTCAGTACTTTTGAGCTTGCGTCTAATCCCAGCTGGACTGTTTTACGTGAGTGATCTGTAGTACTCTGTCCCAACCCCTCTCTTCTCAGGCAGACACGCTCCATATGACCCCCCCCCCCATCCCCTTCTGCCTCTCAATAGTCTACAGTCCTGAGCTGTCATTCACCCCGCCCTCACTGCTGCCCCCTTGACCGACACCTGCTCCTTATATACTGTTATCTCCAACCTGGACTAATACCCCTCCCAACAACCAGCTTTTTGCACCTCTGTACTCCCCTCTTCCCTACCCTGCCTGTGACATCACATCTGGTGACACTGACATATTCCTATGAACAAAAGCAACCTCCTATATTTATTGTAGTCAAAGATGATTGGTCTCGCACTTAAACAGCAATAAAATAATTGTCTGGAGATCTTTATTTGCCACATCAAAGGAAAAAATAATAAAGTGTAGAAGCAATACATGCATTTCTTTAGGCTTGTAATTGACTGAATCCACATAACTGCATGATATTCCTGGGACCAGGAAATGTGCTTGCCTAACGAAGCCTTTGAAGAATAGGATTTCTGAAATTTCTTATTAATTTTTTTCAAAATTCTAAGGCAGTGTTCTTGAACTCAATTATCAGTCATGATTGTTACATCAGCATTAGAATTACTGTAAGAAAATGATCTCACACCTTAAAGGGTTAAATAATCAGGTGAAACCATGTATTTTAAACTGTATTTTTTATTATCATTATCTGCCACCACACTATCTGCCAGTCACTTTAAAACAAAAACAAAAACAAGGTAAACCACTCATTACAGACACATTGGGCTATTACTTCATTTACCGCTTTACATCAATAGAACATTACACTTTTACTGAAAACAAATGTAGTGATCAAAGCTACTAATGAAGCATTTAAACAAGACAATGCTCAATGCTTCATAATGGGTTTAATGGTGGCATTAGTGACCTTTAAAATCACTGACCTTTAAAATGATTTCAAGCTTTCATTTGTACAGCGTTTTTAAGAGTTTAGGGCACAGTATCAGGACCCCTGAAAAACCTGCCGTGACATTAATTTGGGCTGTACTCCTCTAACCCATAATCGTCTGTCCCAGGATGCACTTGGGCTGACAGAAGGCTAAATGGAAGCTCTGTCTCATCACAGGCAGTTACCATCAAGCTTATATTACCCATCCACTGCCCTACGTCCCCTCCTGCAGCCTTTCATCTCAGCCATTCAAAGTCAGCCACAGCATACTTCAGCACAGCCTATTAGAGTATTCATTAGGTGCGTGTGTGTGTGTGTGTGTGTGTGTGTGTGTGTGTGTGTGTGTGTGTGTGTGTGAGTGTGTGTGTGTGCAAGGAAGCGTAATACAGCCTGGTGCTTTCTTTATTTCTTTTTTTAACTTGCTGGTGCTTTTTTTATGTCCTACACTACTAGGATAGCATACGCTGACCCAAAGGCTCATGACCTGCACATTCATATCTTTGTCATATTTATTGATACCCCATTACACCTGACATATTTCATATGCTGGGCCTGGCTTAATGTATTCCCCTCATTCATCTTCCTATCATCCTGTGACATCTGTACTCTGCAATTACTGACAGGGCCTTTTTCTGCTGCTAGACAATGTTCAGTGAATTCATTTCTTTTACCTCAAATTGAGCTAATTTCCATTTTAATTGTGCTTTCAAAAGCACAACACCACAGCAGTCTGTTAAATTACAATTCTGCTGTATTTGTTTGTCTAATTACATCATCTGACCGAGCATGATAGCAGCTGAAGCGCTCAGATTCTGTCAACAAAGTTTGTTGCTATGCACCTGGCAGTAATGCCCCTAAAACATTTTATGAGTAAAAACAGTCATTTTCCTGAGTTAAGTACTGTAGGAGCTCCCAATGGCTATTAATATACAGGAGAGTGATAATCACCTCCTGGTGTACAAGTGAAGAAATGTTATGTTGTACTGTATGTTTAAATTCCTCTTCACATAAATGAGATGTTATTGCCAGGCTTGTAAGCTGTGTAAACTTTGGATGTGCAAAGCCTTCCAGCTAATTGTAGAAAATGCAGTTGAGAATGTTTATATACTTCTCATGACATTATGTTTGATTGACAAATTTGGCTCATTGATATATATATGTTTTTTTTCAGAATTTGTTCCAGCAAACAAATGGCAGCAACGTGGATTGCAATGTAGGACTGTGTGAGATTTTGGCTGTCGATAAATCAATTAATCAGTTAATTAAAGAGGTAATATAGCCTCCTTGGCAGACAGCAGCTCAATAATAAAGTCATTAGATGCTGGAAATGGTTTTAGTGACAAGAAATATCAGCACACAGCAGCCCCAGAGCAGGATTAGAGACCTCTCATTCCCAAGTATGTGACATGCAATTCCAACGTATAAAAATGTCAAAATGTGTGCTTCTGTTGATATACTTTAAGATATTTCTTGCTTTCCTCATGCGCTATATATTATGATATATTACTGCTTTGAATATGGGCTGACTCTGGGGTTTATATGAATAATGATATATTTTAGCAGCAACAATATTTAGAATCAGAACACAGTCCCCTCTACATTGAAGAGTTAAGTGTGTGGGTGGATTCAGTACATATTCAGTGGAAATACTGCTCAGAGATGGGCTATTTTATGTTATGCAACCTGTAATCTCTCTAAAGACAATGCTCACAAGATATAGAAATGAACGAAGAAGAAAAATGCTATATTAATATGCTGCTGCATGGATAACGGTAGAAGCTAAAATAGAATTGCGGACAAGATGTAATCTGCACTTTAACAAATGGAGCTGCAATGGCGCAATGATTCCAGTGGAAAAAGCATTTCCACTTTAAGGACGTTAAAATCTTACAGATGGGAGAGGCGAAATGTGGTGAAAGCTAGCACCTAGCGCAAATAACTGCAATGTACCCTGGCGAATCAACCTCAGAAATTAAATCACAAGCTCACAGGTGCAAAAGACTTGCAAGACCTCTGTACACAGTAATTATTTGGTCTACAAGTAGATCTACAGACATCGAGGTTGAACACGACAGTGTGCCAAAAAGTGACAGGTTCAGACAAGCGCATGCTGGCCTTCAGCTTCTGTGCTGACTGCTGTGCTGACTGCTGTGCTAACTGCTGTGCTGACTGCGGTACTAACTGCTGCGCTGACTGCTGTGCTGACTGCTGTGTCTGTGCATTGTGCAGGCAGACGCTGTCGCCTGCAGTCACTGCATTGGTGCAGTAAGCCTCAGGAGCAGTTGACGCAGTCTGACAGCAGTAAAATGGCCGACGAGAGGAGTTGCGTCTGCACAATGAGAGAACAATGATTCCACCCAGCGATGCCCTCCCTCTCAGTGCAACACTACAGCCTTTTTTACACCACACCAGGGAGCAGCAACTCACGGTCTTCAGGGGCCTGGAACTGCTACTTTTCCACCCTCCCTTTACCCGGGAGTCAGGTGTGAAGCCAGTCTGCACTAATTACATGGGTGAAAAGAAAAGCGGGGCTTAGCGGACCAGAGTTGATGATCCCTGCACACATTGTAGAGCTGCTATCCACAGCCAGAGCCAAAGACATGCCCTGTACCATGTGGGAACCTAGTGTGTTTGCAGGATTAGGCTCCTGGCAGGTTTTCTTTGGATTCATGAAACAACTGCTCAAAACAAGGTAAGTGATTTACTCTCCACAACCTAGATAATACACAATAAACACAGCACAGCATGCCTAATCTCCACCAGTCAAAACCTGATATTGGATCTGCCATACACATCTTTGGCTGACAGCTTCGGCTCAGCAAGAATTATGAAAAGGTTTGCAGTTAATGGGTGCCGTATTGTAACATTGATGAAGGGTTCACAGAATGTGACCTTTAATAAAGCCAGAGAAGCCTGAGCACCGCTACAATCCTCAAATCCGAAATATAAATCTTATTTCCGCCAACCGGCACAAGTGTCCACGTAGCATGAATCCATCTCACATTTCCAAGCCTCAGTCGCTTTTGTTGCAAAACTTAAAAAAAAAAACGTATGCTTTTGCAACCCACTCATCTTAGTTGCAATCCATCTACTTCTTCTTCTTCATCTTATTATTAATATTATTACCACTTATTATTAGTAGTAGCTTTATAGTGGTAGTAGTAGTGGGAGTAGAAGAAGTATAAATATATCCAAACAATGCTAAAAAATCCTAATTGAACTGAAAAAAACAACAACATTAATTGCAGTCTCCCATTTCCTCTAAGAGCCATAGCAAAGTGCTGGAGTGCATCTATACTTTGTTTGCTAGTGACAATGACCACAGTGTGATCGTTCATGAACATTGTGTCGTTTCAGTGGAGCGACGCTCTGTCGCTGGACTATAAACGGGCCTGAACACTTGATGAATGCCCGGGCTGCAGCCAGTCCCAACTAGCATTTACATTACATTACATTATTGGCATTTGGCAGACGCTCTTATCCAGAGCGACGTACAACAAAGTGCATACCTATAACCAGGGATAAGTTCGCTGAAAGACCCTAGAGGGAAGTACAATTTCAACTGCTACCTGTACAACAAAGATAAGGACGAGGGCCAATATTTTATTTTTATTTTTTATTTTTTTGAACAAAGAAACAAACAACAGAGCAAAAGTGACCAAAGTTAACTATTCAAACACTGCTTACCTAGCCAACTAAAAATACCGATACACAAAGATGCGAGCCATGACAGGCAGCCAGTGGAGGGAAGTAAGCAGGGGGGTGACGTGTGAGTATTTGGGAAGGTTGAAGACCAGACGAGCTGCTGCATTCTGGATAAGTTGGAGGGGTCTGATGGCGGACGCTGGGAGGCCAGCCAAGAGGGAATTGCAGTAGTCCAGGCGGGACAGAACCATCACTTGGACCAGGAGCTGGGTCGAGTAGGGGGTGAGAAAGGGGCGGATTCTCCGTATGTTGTATAGGAAGAACCTGCAAGACCGGGTCACCGCCGCAATGTTCTCGGAAAGGGACAGTCTGCTGTCCATCACCACACCGAGGTTCCTTGCACTGGGAGACGGCGTGAGTGTGGTATCCCCGAGGGAAATGGAGAGATCCAGATGGGGAGAGGTATTAGCAGGGATGAATATCATTTAAGTCTTGCCTGGGTTGAGCTTTAGATGGTGGTTGTCCATCCAGCTCTGGATGTCCCTCAGGCAAGCAGAGATACGGGCTGAAACCTGTGTATCATCCGGCGGGAACGAGACGAAGAGTTGGGTATCGTCCGCGTAGCAGTGGTAGGATAGCCCATGTGCAGTGATCACAGGGCCAAGGGAGCGAGTGTAAAGAGAAAAAAGAAGCGGGCCAAGGACTGAGCCCTGGGGAACTCCTGTGGCGAGGGGCCGAGGTGTCGATACCGAACCAGCCCAGGTAACCTGGAAGGAGCGACCAGAGAGGTAGGACTCAATCCAGTCCAGGGCTGTGCAACAGATGCCCGTTGCTGACAGGGCAGACAGGAGGATGGAGTGATCCACAGTGTCGAAGGCAGCAGAGAGATCTAGAAGAATGAGGACAGAGGAGAGGGAGGCTGCTCGTGCGGCATGGAGTGACTCACTGACAGAGAGGAGCGCAGTCTCTGTCGAGTGGCCCGATCTGAAGCCAGACTGATGGGGGTCTAGCAGGTTGTTGTTAGAAAAGAAAGAAGAAAGTTGAGTAGAAGCGGCTTGTTCTATAGTTTTAGAAAGAAAGGAAGAAGAGATACCGGGCGGTAGTTCTGGATGATGGAGGGATCCAGAGTAGGCTTTTTTAGCAGCGGAGTGATGTGGGCCCTCTTGGAGGATGCCGGAAAACAGCCGGAAGACAGGGAGGAGTTGACAAGGGAGGTGACAAATGGGAGAATGTCAGGTGTGATAGTTTGGAGAAGAGAAGAGGGGATAGGGTCAAGGGCACAGGTTGTAGGGCGGTGGCAGAGCAGGAGTTGAGAAACATCAGAGTCTGTAAGGGGGGAGAAAGTGGAAAAGGAAGGGATGGGCCTAGAGGGGGGGAAGGGCACAGTGAGGGGGGCGGTGGTTGTAAAGGATCTGCGGATGACTGTGACCTTCTCATCTAAGAAATCAGCAAAGTCATCAGCAGCGAAGGAGGACTGAGGAGGAGGAGGCGGTGCGTTGAGCAGATCTACACAGATCTAGATTATCAACCGCATCTCAGGAATCCCACTACACGAGATACACTGCATCAATCGCCTTCAGATATGACTGCGGTTTTTTGAACTGTGAAAAATGACACAGACCTATTTGTCGGACGCCATTACACATATACTCTGACCTGTGTCCCTCTGATGCAAGGACACAAGGTTATTAACCGTGGTCGTAGCCCACAAACAGACTGCTGGCGATCAATTTACAGCCACCAGGACCCGTTCAGGTGGAACCCCTTTCCGAGGGCGATCCGACACTGATTCAATCACCATTGTCCTTGACTCACAACTAAAAATTGTCTTTTGGAAGGTCATTACCCATCATTTTGCTGTTGTATTATTGGGTATAATGATGAATGTATATTTGGATCTAACCATGATTTTAGCATGTATTGTATATTGTATATATTGAACCTGTATTTGTATTAATTGTATTAGTGTTTGTGTTAACCTGCCCAGGGACAGCAGACAGAAATGAGCTAATAGCTAAATCTGGTACAATGCATCTCTTCTCCTTCTATGAGATTAATGTTTTTGTATATGGTCCCTGACATATAAATGTAATAAACTAAACTAAACTTGCCATAATCCATCGGTCATTTTAAATGGGCTCCTGTTTCTTATGCGCCTTGATGTGCTTCAGAGACTAAATGTTTTCAATGGCTGTACTTTGTTTTGTGTATACTGCGTTACAACTATCAAAAGTATTGTTCAATGTCATAATCATAATATTTATGTATAGTTAAAATCGATTGGGGCAGCAAGTATGGTACCTTTCATCAGCCTTCACTTTGCAGGAGCAGTGTGATGTATCTGCATGAATGACAGACCTTGATCTCTTTGATCTCTCAGTGATTTCTGAGCACAGTACTGTATGGAACAGTGACTTCAGCCACCAGCCAGGAACTCATCCCAGCAAAAACAACCTTTTTTATTACATTAAAACCAGCAAAGTAAAAGAGCAGCTTATGAGGAGAATAGTAGCCAGAAGTGTCGTTTAAAAAGACGCGTGGCAGGGAAACATGGCACAGATAGCTGATTAGACTGCCCTTTTACACTCTGTTGGCAAGGCAACTCCTGCTGGCAAAACACCCTTAGGAGAAACAGCTGTGCTTGTTCAACAATCTCTATTCCATTACAGATACTTATTCCAAGCTGTGCTTCAAGTCTATCCAGCAAGAACGCCCTGTGCTCAGAGCAGCATCTGCCAACCTGGCAACCCTGTCTTCTCCTGCTCGCCAGGTCCGCAAAGCTGCATCTCGCCTCACCACAAGGACAAACAACTCGCTTCAACTTCGGGGGGCACAACAAACCGGAAATCCAGAAATTTTTGTTTGCAAACAAAAAATCGCACACACCATCCCCAAAGCTCAACCCCCGCCTGGTGATATCCGTCTTACCCATCTTCCTCTTTGAGTATGTGCAGTGAAGGTAGACATGCACGTCCCAGTTATAAAACTGTTGGGTTGATGACATTTTTTTTTTTTTTTAAAGAAAACTGAGAAGTCAGCGCACGTATGAAGTGCCCAGCTGAAACACAGTCGCTGAAACAGAAAGGGCCACCCCAGAACCCTGGGACATGACCTCCAGCAGTGAATCACTGGTAACCGCACTGCATCCCTGTCGTATTCTCATGACTATTCCTGAGACATTTCTCACACATTGGGCACGTTGTGTTCTTATCAGAGGGCACTGATCTCTGTTGGCGCTGATCTCTGTTGGCCCAGCCGGGTGCCTGTCAGTAATGAACTGAGCATTGACACTGGATCGAAAAAGGAATTACAGTAGCTGGGAAGAGATGGAACTGAATCCCATAAGAAGAGATATTATCTTAGATTGCCACAGGGCTTGAATCAGTGCTTTTTAATATCCACCCGGCTCTGCGTTACGACATTCTGGCTTCCCGATGCCAGCTAAATTTGATTTCTTGGTAAAACCTACAAAGTCATAAATATCCTTGACGGCACATGCATGCAAGTGTGTACTGTCTTCAGAATAAATCTGAAATATGAGCATTTCTCACCGCTAAGACACAACATGTGCAATTCTTAGATTTAACAAATACTTTTTAAAGGAACTTACATATGTCATATATTGTACATACTTTGATAGCAGGAAAGAAAATAACATCAGCTCCGTGAAGACACCTGTTATAGACGTCTTTAATCTGCTCTTGCCAATGGCACCTCTCAACAAACCCCAAGCTATCAAGGGGAAATGTACTGAAGAGAACCTGGGGTGTGTGTCTGTTCTGCTGCGCATTATCACATTAGGCAGACAGGGCCACAGAGGAGAGGATAATCGCTCTGACTTTGAGTCTGTCTGCACAGAGCAGAGTGCCATGCATAATATTACACTCGGCAGTGGGGTCTATGTTAGCAGTGCATCTAAAACAGAAAGACAAGCCCACTTCAATAGTTTGTTATCGTAAGTCATATTGTCATCGCAATATTCAGCAACGTTATGGCATAACGTTTTCCTCATATGGCGTGAGTCGTAGAGATCATGGACACAGAACAGAACAGCGTGACGTTTTTCCAGGTGCTCGCACCCCAACCCAGGGGCAACCCGAGCATCGCGTGCAAATCAGAGGCAGGCACCTGGTACGTACTGCACGCATCCCGCTGTTTCTGGACACACCCCTGAGCACCGTAGCCATCAGCTCGGATGGATAGACAATAACCGGAGCATGATGTGTGGATCCATCTTCCAAAATCTCAAATACACAGTTCACTACACAAGAAAATATAGCCTGATGCCGAAAGGAAACATTATTTCCGTTATTGTACGTTTATTTTTCAGGCGACAAGAGTAAACATACCGTGCAAGCATTGCATCAGCATATATGCAGCTTATATGCAGCATTTTGCACGTTTATGACAATATATCATTTTATTTATGTATTATTATTTTAATCTCCTGCCCCCCACCAGTCTTTGGAGGTTGTCTTGTTGTTATAAATGGAGGCGTGATAGATGGTCATGGACAGTTTGAATAGATTTCTGAGGACAGCCGCACTTGAATAGTGCTTCAGCATGAAGGTAAAACGCCATACTAGGCCACATCAGAGGAGCTGTACCTATTAAAAAAGTGGGCAGAGATGTGGCTCAGTGCATTTCACTGCCCCAAGCAGTGCCCTCACACTCTCTCCCAGATCGACTCTGAAACTGCTAATAAAGACCAAAGTGGGTGATTTATGGCCCTGGTAATCAACCAATAATGGCTTCTCAGTGATCCAAGCTTAGTAGTTGAAGCTTGAGATAGGATTCATTTGACTAGTTTTAGAGGAAAAAATGTTGTTTTCAGGATCGGATTGTGGGTTGTAACATCATTCAGCTGTGCTCCACAGCTTAAGAATAACTGCTGTGATTATATAAATCAGGCTGAAATGTCTTTGGTGAATGTACAAAGCGTTTGAAAATCAATGGTCTCGTGTTGTGGCATTAGGCAGGGTGTTTGCCTGGCACGTCTAATTAAATGAAACCCCGCGGTTTACTTCCAAATCTCTTTTCCATAAAGCTTATCGAAGACGGCCATTACACACACCCACAGACTTTGCAAACAGGTAATCTAACAGAAATTAGAGGAGAACAGACGTTCTCACACACCCACTTTCACTTTGCTCGAATCAGAACACCTAATCATAATTACCTCGAGCACAACCGCCCTGAATTTTGGGGGGCCTCTGAACTGCGTTTTAGTTTTTAGTCAGCTGACCTCACTGCGCTTATGCAGCTGCTGCAGTAGCTCCACCTGAGAACTGTACAGCTCAAGCAGTCAGACTGCAGTACCCTCGGTCCTCCAGATGCGGCGCGGTTGAGGCGGGAGGAATCCCATGGGTTGAAATAGAACGGACTCTAACTCACGGCATCGGGGGACACCCGGCCACAGTACCACCGGATATAACCCAGACCAAAGAGCAGCTTCTATCATACACACCACGACGGAGTCAAGGGGAGCAGCTCTTTCTCCAACCCCAAAAACCTTCAATTATTCAGTACTTCTCTTTACAAACCTGTTTGTGTACAGATGTGTTTCACAGTGGGTCAGTTTGTAAGTCTATGGATGTGTCTGTCAAGTCTTTCAATCTGTTTTTATATGTTATGAGCTGTAAGTAGTAGTAGAGTGGGCAGTGGGTTTGGAACTGTAGGGGTCCTACATGGTAAATCTAGGCCATTGTGCATGTAGTGCCATTGATGCACCACTCTTATGTAGCACTCTTACAGAATGCACTTCACACTAATAGATACTTTGCCTGTGGTCATATCTACAGCTTAGCTGAAGTACTAAAACAATAAAGAGTGGTTTACTCTACATGGAGGGCAACATGCGGCAAAAGCAGCAGAAATACATGAAAGTGTCACCCATTTCAGCTACCTGGGTGCTAATAGCTCCCCCTTGTGGAGAATCTTCAGCCAGCTAAAGTGATTGAGTGAGTGAGTGAGTGAGTGAGTGATTGAGTGAGTGAATGAGTCAGTGAATGAGTCAGTGAGCAGGTGAGATGAAACCCGTGGAATAAGATGGTCTCAAACTCACTGAGGCTGGGTGCAGTCCTGCAGGTTACACATCCGGCGGATCGGTTTGGGCTTCTTGCTGACATCACAGTAGCTGCGGTGAACCATCTTCGTGTCGCCCTTCTTACGGCACCCGTACTTGGTGTACTGGTACCCTGAAACCGAACGCAAACGGGAGGGGAACATCAGTAGGAGATTCGTCACAGAAACGACTCCGTTAGCCGTTAGCGAAAGCCGTTACCTCCCGCGCAGGGCCGTGAGCACTGGGACCAGCTCTTTAGCGCCCACTCGTACGTGTCCTCCTGGATGACGTTGTTGTTGTTGATTGGCACCGAGTCCTCGTGTATAATGTACTTGTACATCAGGGTAGACCGTGTTTCGTTGTCCTGCGGTATAATCTAAGGGAAGAGGTATCATTTTAAGAAACATACTGAACATCAAATCACGACATATGTACTTATATGTCCAATTAAGCATTCTTTGAAAATATCCCATCTGGATTTTTCCCTTCATCTTAAGTCATGTTTTAGTGTGAAAAGAGTATCCCAACTCTGTACCATAAAAATAATAAAAAATTAATATGGCCTGAATACAAATACATAATGTATCACTCCATGCACACACATGTGCAGACACACATGGACACACACACACACACAATTATTTTCCAACCACCTGACCCTGAAGCCCAAGAGAAATTGAAGGCAATACTCTCGTCTTCTCTGAGAGCACAGTGTCACTGACCTGCACATATTGCCTGTTCGTGGGAACAACTGAAGAACCCTTACCTCCCACAGTGCCCAGCGGTTAGTCTACAGCATCATCTCTCCTCTCTGGCCTTTTCTTCCAACAGTACCGAGACCCGGCAGATCTCACAGGTGGATAATCACACCTTCTCCTCCTCCAAAACTCCTCACCTAATTACCTCTCCAGCAGTGCTCCCCAAACCCTGCTCCTGGAGATCTACTGTCCTGTAGTCTTTCACTCTAATCCTAACACAGCACACCTCCTTCAACAAATTAGGGTTGAAATGAAAACCTACAGGATGTCATATCTCCAGTAGCAGGGTGGAGGACCACTGCTCTGCAGACTATATCCATCTGTATGCACTTATTACAGAATCGTCCGCCACTTTTTAAATAAAGAGATCTGCTCAACAGTGCATGTGCATCCTGAAGGACAGTATATTATTCATAGTATATTTACTATGAATAATAAACAGATCTTCTATCAGCAATTCTCCCGATGCAAGATAATTGATTTGGACAGAGATCGACCTGTTTGCCTTTTGAGCGCCTGTTCATGGTCTGACGCGCTTGTCCTTTGCTGAGGCTGAAACGCTGGGCCCAGTGAACACGCGTCAGAGACAGGGAAATCAAAAGTGATAATAACTGCTGTCTGGTGAATTCAGCTTTCCAGACAAGCACACAAGGCCCGGATATGAAAGAGTTCCTTTCTTCCCAAGAGGCAGAAATTCATTCCCAAGGAGCGGACGCAGTTACAAAAGTATTTATTTATAGGGTACATCCTAATACTCAGAAAATGTATCCTCCTTTCTTTCTGGAGATGTGGAGGAAAGGAGGGGGAGGAGATGAGTAGAGGAAAGGCGGATACATTTTTAGAATCAGCTGTATGAGAATATCGTCAATTTGACGTCCTTCAAATTATGTCCTTCAAGAGAATGTAAAGCAAAAGATGTGACAAATTCAATTTATGATTTGCTTTGAATATACAATAAAGTTATTGCTGAATATCAAATGCATCGTTTAAATATAATCGTATTATGCCTACCATACATGCAATATGGTTAGTTGCAGATTACACAAAGCTGTGTTCACAATGTAAGGAATCATCCACAATTCACTTTCAGATGCACTTATTCTTTGGTTTTGAATTGCGACAGTTAATTAAAAATCCACCAGCCTGAGAACCAAGAGCTCTTCTGAGATTAAAAAAAAAATGTAATCCCATTTTTGCTCCATATGGCACTCTCGACCAATCAACCAATCAAACTGACTGCTATGCTATTACTTTGAGCCCCTATTAAAACGCAAAGACAAACCCTGGTGGGATTTGAATGGAGCCACTTCATATTGGGCTTGGGACTGAAAGGGTTAGACACAACACCGTTGGAAGCAGGCACGCGGCGTTATGTAAACGAGGCGTAATTACCAGCACCACCACCGCGTCGTGGAGAGGCCCGTCCGTGTGGACCGTCTCGATGTCGTCTTCCATGATGTAATCCCACTCCACGCCCAGGTCGATGAAGCTCCTCGATTTGGCCTCCTCTCCTTTCCCATTCAGTATGTAATGCCCTGTCGCTTGATTCTTGATCGCTGCAATCGAAAGTTCATTAGACTCCCCCTTCCCATCCTGCTTTGCTCCACCACAATAACTAATCTTAAATCCAATATGCATGCGGAAGAGGACACCGTTTCTGACGCATCGTTAACTGCAGTTATAAGGAATAAAACTGTTTTAGTAACTTAGCATCACACTTTCTGTCTACCTTTGCTGTAGCCAAAGTAGTTAATTTATTTCCAGTTAGATTATCTCTGCCAATTGGCGGATTTGAAATAAATAAATTTCATACCGTTACAACCTATTCCTCCTGCCCTGTTCGCTTCATATAATAGCATAATGTGTAAAGTTTTATTAGGCCCGTAACTTTCAGAGATGAAAACTTTGACATTTCACAAGGTCGCCCCGCCAGATTCCATATAAAAGGCAGCTGAACATGAGTCTCATTTAGAACAGAATGTCAAAAGGAATTATACCCCTAAACGTAGCAGCACGTCACTGTAATGGCCAATATTCATCTTTGAACTGTTACCTTTAGCATACAATCTGATGAATATGGTGTGGCGCATTTTAAAGGTACAGTAAGCAGGTTCTCTACCATCTACAATGCTACTACAGAGTCTATGAAGCAGCAGGGCAGAAGGTTTGCTCGAATAGCAAAACTGAAGGAGACACATGACTTGAGAATGTGAATGTGCAGTACAGTGCACATACAGCACATCCAGACAAGGGGAAAGCGGAACAGTTCCTGTGATGTCGGTCCTAAGACAGCTCAGACGGTGAAGTACTACATCGGTGTTCTCAAACTCAGTGCCACAGAGGGCTGTGTGTATGTCAGCCTCAGATCTTGATATAATTATATATATAATTATGTTATTTATTTGCTGAATTAGGGCTATAGGTTTGCAAATAATGTATATAGAGTGAATGTGTTATTTTTGTTGTCTAAATAACAACTGTTGCTGATATTCTGGGAGTGAGTATGTAAGTGGAATAAATTAAGGCAGCATTGATTTACTGGAATGGAAATCTGCATAAACACTTCCCTCTGTAGCAACGAGTTTCAGACCCCGTTGCTACATGCTGACTGGTTTCGGGATATGAAATAAAAATGAGTTTTTTTTCCCTAATTAGATGATTATCATAATGTAATACAAAATGGCATAAATAATGGTATAAGAAAGCTACCAACAGCGATAGTCTTGAAAAAAGACAATTCTATTGTAGTAACTCTCAACTGAGCGAAAAAAAAAAAAAAGCTGAAATGGAATGAGATTTTCCATGCCTTCCTGCTGTGACATGAGATGGATATTTGCGAAATGGTGAAATAACTGACCCATTTTGAGTGAGTTGCATGTTAGCGCTACCTGTCATGTCTGTTTGACAGACGAATTACCGCCCTTTTTGTCCTTTCATACTGAAAGATTTCATATTGGGTGTGGATATGAAGCATGAAATGTGAAAAGCATAAAAGCCGCAACTGATTGTGTTAATTAGCACTGGGTGGGACACAGCTGAGGTGTTATCGTACGTGTTAGCGTGTTCTTATTGGTACGACACCGTGCCCCATACAGTATGAGCCCACGTGGATGCAGTAATCACTTTCCGTCCAAGGGATAAAATGGTCTGACAGGGAATTTGAAACATCCCTAATGAAGAGCGTGACTTTCCAGCCACTGCTTGGTTTGCATGGCACTCATGTACTGCGCCTTTAGATCTCTGTAATTGACTGAGTTGTCTTCCTGTTAATTTCCATCAGTGTGCCTTTTGAAGTCTTTTGCTGTTGCCTGCTTTGCACTACGGATTTCCCCACAAAAAGACAATTCTGGGGGAAAAAAAGACCATTGCTTTTACACTGGATGTGGAATGACTCGCGTCTTATTCGACACACACTAAACTGGGAATTCACTCATTCACACAGACATGTACAGTAAGACGGATTGCTGCTGATTTACTATTGTGGTAATGGCTTTAATCATAAGCCTCGTTCAGGAAGCAGGCCCACAAAGTCATTTGCTACTGGATGATGTGGTTTCTAGGTTTGTGTCGCAAATCAGCCCAGCAGTCAAAGCTTCTGCAAACATCGAGTTTCAGTCTATTGGCCAAGCTGAAATGCACTGCTGTGATATACAACAGACTCTAGCTTACAGTAATTACAACTGAATGCAGCAATTAGTCTTTTTTCATCTAGATTTCCATTCCACACAAGCAAGAAAAAGTACTCATGCACATAATATCAACCATTGCTACCATTATGAAATTGGGTTACTAAAACAAAACAAAAAATAAAAATGGTATTTATTACTTATTTCTTCTGCTGCTGTAGCCTTAGATTAAATTTTTTTTCGCAATTCTGATGGATGATGTGAACATTAACCGAAGCTCCTGACCCATATCTGCATGATTTTATGCATTGCACTTCTGCCACGCATGCCGATATAATCGCATGAATAAGTGAGTGTATATTGCCAGTGCATGTCAATACTTGAAATGGTTGTATTAGCCGATGCAAAAAAGTGTGTATAATGTCTCAAGATCTAACCTGAGGCAAAAGTTATACTGTAAATATAACAGTACAGTATACTCGAAGCATGCTCAATCGTCATCATAAAACGACTGTACAGTGTGTTTTACGTAAAATGAAGAAACTGGACAATCCCCTAACCACAAACATCTGGACAACAGTTAAATTGGTCATGCACAGTTGTATGAGCTTTGGGCCTCCAGATCCAGTACGGAAGAACACTTACCAAGAAAGTGAGGAGAAGCCTCATGTTCTTGGATGGTTACGTGTCTAGCAGCTGGCGGGATCAGAAACATCTTAAGGAAACCTTTGCATGTGTGCGCATCAGCGACGAGAGCAGAAGATTGGGAAAGATAATTGAAGCAGTTAGTGAGCAAAAGTTAAAAAAACAGTTTCCTTGCAGAAGTGGACATCCCTAATACTTAGAAGGCGCTTGCTTTGCTCTACACACTGACAGGTTTGAGAGGGGAGACACATCTATGTTAACTTTCCTTGTGCTAGGTCATACAAACCTGCAAAAGAAAGTTAGAGTGCAAAAAAAAAACCTGACAGAAATGTTCTTCATTCAGATTTAAACCATGGTTTATCCCTGACCACCCAGAGAGAATGTTCTCCTTTGTGTCCTTTGTGTACTGCAATTGTGTGATAGCAGCCAACGATATACTCACAATTTGTAAAATTGCTGTGTAACGACTGCAACTAATTAGGAACAGAACACGTAAGCTTCTACAAATAACTACTTTTCAGGAACAATGCAAATCACTGTCACAATGTTTAATTCTCTTGAAAGATCTCTCTGGAAATAATATGAGCAATGTTGCTTTTGCTCAATATTTTAACCTTTTGACACCAATAGTTTCAATAATCTGCTTTGCATATTGCAATGCAGTCACTGTTATATAAATCTCTGAATGAATAACCTTTCGGTCAGGTTAAAAAGGGCAAACCATGTAAATGAAATAAAGTAAAATAAAGTTGAAGCCACAAAGCTACCTTCTGTTCTATTCCATGGATGTCCAGACTTCTGCAAACTCACTGAGACTCACCAATAATATTTCTAGAATCTTCCGTTTCATTCAGATACACATTGCGCGCTCCTTTGGGCAAGGAGAATGCTCCTCTTGTTTTCCCTTTAAATGAAATCAGTTAGTTATTTCCTGTTTCCAGAATGTTCTCTTTTTCATTGACTTTAATAATAAATTTCCACTTAATTCAGTGATCGTCTCATTGCTTGAACCAGATCTGGGTAAAATACATCATTATTTTAGATACACATACTTCTCTGTCCTTGATTAATCTTGCCTGGTGCACTTGAGCCAACTGTGAGGCCCAAAAGGTAGGGTTTGCAGTTTTTGAGAGTATTCCATAGGTTCCAATACACCAGCCAAGCTCAATGAAGTGTTGAAAACTATGTGAATCCAAAACAATTATGTATTGCCGTTGGGTAGACCAATCCTAATAACAGAGAATGCCATAGGGCTCTGCATTATTTACCAGCTACAGAAAACAAATGTTTCCTCAAACTGGTAATTAGGGAAATAGCAAAGGTGGGCAGAGGCACCTGCTGTGCAGAGATTATCGCTGTTTAGCCCTGAAAGCTGTACACCTCCACTGTATGCTCATTATGCAGGTGAGTAGAGCTTTATACCTCGAGTGCTCATTATGCAGGTGAGTACACACGAATGCCACCTAGCGTGAGCGAGGGATAGCGAGAGCCGCGAACCCATTTCCAGCCCGGAATCACACCGTTCTCACATTAGCACCAGAATGAATTATTAACACGATGCTTGTTGCTGTTTCATCCATATCCATAATAATTTATTCTGCCGCAGATGACAGCTAACAGAGCAGAGCAAAAACATGAAATATTGTGGTCCAGGAAGTATATAATAAGATTGAACCCGATATTTATTAGACTTATTTTTATTACTTATTTTGCTGCTGTAGCCTATCCACTTAAGAGGTTTGATGCATTGTGTGTTCATTGTTGTAATGTGTGGTTATTTGTGTTACTGTCACCTTCCTGTCAGCTTTGACCAGTCTGGCCATTCTCCTCTGACGTCTCTCATTAACAAGGTGTTTCTGCCCTTAGAACTGCTGCTCACTGGCTGTTTTTTTGTTTTTCGCACCATTCTCTACAAACTCTAGAGACTGTTGCATTTGAAAATCCCAGGTGATCGCAGGTTCTGTGATACTGAAATCTTCATTCCACGGTAAAAGTCACTTCGATGACATTTATTCCTCATTCTGATGGTTGATGTGAACATTAACTGAAGCTCCTGACCCGTATCTGCATGAATTTATGCACTGCAGCCACACGATTGGCTGATAAGATAATTGCAGTAAGCAATCTAATTCTAATCACATATTTGTGTTCTTACACTGTAAAGGGCGGAATCATGTTTAACAAAATGCTATTTGTAGACAGGCCCCTTTAGCGATATCCAGGGAGAGGCAAATGGAGTTGCATAGCAGCAGGGATTACAGAAACCTCACTCACGGAGAGACGCAGGGCCTGCTGAGCCAGGACACCAAATGAGGTGTGACAATCGTGCATCTGACCGATTTTAACCGATCATTGCACTAGGAAACAAGGCTACAATGTAGACCCGCCCGCCTCCCTCTACCTGGCTCTCAGTTCGATATCAACGAATGAGGTCCACCAAAGAGTGACAGATGTGTATATGCAAAATCCTTTCCTGAACGGACTGTCAGTGTGTTCTGTCAGCGTGATTGTGAAGCAATCAAACGTTGAGGATGGGCTCCCTAGTCTGTCTAAAGCAATCTGTCTTCTTGTTTTACAAGAGCTGTGCTCTCTGTCTCATAGGGTGAAATTGTAGGCAAATGTTAACTCATGTACCCCAAGACCCAGTTTTGAGTAAAAAATCTAAATATAACGTATCAAATTCTGAGCTATATCAAACAGCTGAAGTGCAACTCATTTAAATTGCTAAATTTCTTGTCTGGTTGGTGAAACTCAGCCAAAGTAATGCAGGCTGGGGAAAAGCTGGTATTTCTGTCTATCTTTACCGCGCTGTTGGCAGCGGGTGGTGAAAGAGAGCAAACCGGCAGAAGCTTCTCCCCCAGGCCTGGTTCTCAAAGTGTCGCTGTATGCGCACGTATCTGACAACACACACATTTCAAAGGCATTAGCATCCAATATTGCCCCCCACTGGTCTGCAAGTGTGTGTACTCAGCTTCACGAGGTTCTTAAAGCTTTGAAGACAGATTTATCTGAAAATAGCTTATTGACTGCCTCATGAATGGCTGTTTTGTTTCATAAATATCATTAATATTAACAAACCCAGTTTCAGAAGCTTCTACGGGGGTAGAGATTCACAAACAGTCATGGGTTATGGCAGACTCTGTTCTGACTGGTTCCTTGTTTTTATTTAATCGTTACATGAATTCAATTATCCGCTAATTGCACGGCCTCTGGAGACAGTCAATGAAACAGAAAACATTACTGTGAGGAGGGAAAGCCTTTAAGATCAGGGGAACAACTTGATACTTGCAGGTTATGTTTTCCGAGAATTGGATTTCCTTTTGGCATCTCTTGCTTAACTTTTTCCCTGTTAAAAGAGGTGAGTGGATTAAATGGAAAAAACAGAGAGAGAGAAAAACAGAGAGAGAAGGGGTGAGTACCGTCACTTTCACACTCATCCCAGCGACCGTATTTTGTTATTGTGAAGCAACAGGAGAGTGATGTTAAGACTCAGACGTTTGCCAAAAGGAAATCACCGGCCGTGTGACTGCGTGTCACGGCGATGTCAGTGCAAGTCGGCACGACATCGCTGGCCTCTGAAAACCCACCGGCTTTTAATGGCCTTGCTTTTCATAAAATCAATTTCCACTCAGGGGGAAAAAAGGACTGTCATCAACGGGGCAGTCTCCTGTGGCGTTAGTGCAGCGCGTCAGGACACAGCGTCCTGCTCGACTCATGGGCAGCACGTGGAGAGATAACTTTGTGTTTGTTTACAACAGCAGCAGCAGTCTGCACTGGCTTGACCTGGAGGGAATGACAGAGTCCATATTGCCTTCCACAAAGCTTTCTTAATCTTTCTTCATCTCATAAGTCAGCCATTTACCCACATGGAATACTACTACTACTAAGAAGAAGAAGAAGAAGAAGAAGAAGAAGAAGAAGAAGAAGAAGAAGAAGAAGAATATTCTGACATACAAAGTAGACTTTCAGGATAACTTCCAATTCACTTTTCATTTCTCCTTATCTAAATTGGACACAGGTGTCTTTTCTGACAAATAAAATTTCCTCTAACTTCTATTATGCTGCACCTGGGCAGACTGCAGGGTTACAGTCTCTGTGCATGTAGTAATAACAGGGCTGGAACAAGCTGTTCCACCCCCCCCCCCCCCCCCCCCACACACACACACATTAGCCCACACATTCACAAACATTCACTCAGACACACACATAAGCACACACACACATTAGCCCACACATTCACAAACATTCACTCAGACACACACATAAGCACACACACACATTAGCCCACACATTCACAAACACTCACTCAGACACACACATAAGCACACACACACATTAGCCCACACATTCACAAACATTCACTCAGACACACACATAAGCACACACACACATTAGCCCACACATTCACAAACATTCACTCAGACACACACATATGCACACACACATATTAGCCCACACATTCACAAATATTTACTCACACACACACAAACACAAGCATTCACTCACAAACAAACATAAACATTTACACACACAAACTCATGCATGCACAAACATTCACACACAACTGCACATTCACTCTCACACACACAAACATAAACATTTACTCACAAACACACACACACATACACACACAAACATTCACACACACACAATCACAGACATATACAAACACACACACAGATTCACTTACACACACACACACACACATACACACACACACACACAAGCACAGACCCCCCCCCCCCACCACCACCCCACACACAAAGAAACACAAACATTCACACACACACACACACACACACCTCTTCTTTTTTTCATCTAGCTATGAGACCAAATTCCACATCCCACATCACTAGTAACGTCTGACATGACCTGTAACTAGCTGTGAAGCCCTTCCCTCTAATGACCCGTCCGGGGGTCACAGAGGAGGAAATGGGGGAAAAGCATGTCCATTAGACATTCTGACAGGATGTGCTACATGGACAGGGGATATAATTCAGCACAGATGTTTGACTATTTTATGACAGACAAGCATGCCCATATTAAAACAGTGAAACATCCTGTCCATGGATTCCCTCCAGGTCTTTGCCTGCTGTTGTGCCACGAGCCTCAGAAATGACTCAGTAATGGATGAGTAAGAGACACATTCCCAGCAGAGACGGCAACTGAGGCCGCCCCACCACTTTCATCACTTCTGTGTATCCCCAATTACATTAATGACAACAACAGAAAGCCCGATGGTGTTGCCTCGACACTTAGGATTAGCAGGTAGGAGGAATGGTGTGATTACTGATGCGGGTGGATTCCCAGAGTCCTGGAAAAAAAGGTTAAGGTTTCAAATACAAACATAACTGAATAAATTGTGGGATGTGGCCAGTCTACAGTCAATGCATCCAGGCATAAGTCTCTATCATCAGCAGCAACAACCACAGTAAGAATGTTCATTCTATGTGTTGTTGGAATGAAGTTGCATTAACCCACACCCATTATCAATTGTAGAAAGTGCTGAGTAGTAAACATGCAAAAACTACATACCACAAAAGTTTTTTTTTTTCACCAGAGACATAGTAATAGTACTACAGAAATCAGGCAGAAAATAATATAGCCACTTATTTCGTTGATTATAAATAAGAGATTCCCTTGTGTTAAAAACTATGCCACTCAATGTAATTGAATGTAGACCGGCCAAATTGATCAACTGATAAATTCAAAAAGCAAATGCTCCAACAGTAATTTACATGGGTGCATGAGCACACACACACACACACGTACACACAATTGCATTACCTTTACAGACAATCACAACATACAACAAATTACAGTGATGTTCTTGTTATTGTATTCATGTGCACCAACAGAGCAGGAGAAAAAAGCAATATAATGGCTTGTTTTCGAAAGATGCATACCAGCTTTCTTGGGAGTGCGAGTGAAGGTCCCTTTGACGGTCCGGCAGTGCGAGTTGTCCCCACCGCACACTCCGCACTTGTCCTCCATTTTGTTTGAGCCAATTTCTTTATCGCAGCCCACCTTCTGCAAAAACAAAATGGAGGAGAGGGATTCAAACACCTGGGTAAAATGGTCCATCCAGATTCAGACAGTAAACAAATGTGTTCCAGTCACCTGAATTTGCTAGTAGCACAATTAGGTAGAGCTAATTAATGAAATCAGCTGGCTGAGTTCACGGGTGGAAGAAACACTTGGCAGGACTTTTCATCTCTGGCTGTTACCTACCACCTCCCCTCATTTTTCTTCTAAGCGAACTTACCTTCAAACCGTGGCAGCTGTGCAAATATGGAAACAAATAGCAACTGAATATTAAATTAAATGCTTCCATTTAATTATTAATTAAAGGTTGAGATATTTGCCACCACAAAATTACCCCATAGCATTGCTATTACTCCATAAAAATGCACTGCAAAGCAAGATATGTAGATGCTGAAAGATGGATACTTTTACGGATAAAACACCATTACAGACTGCCCCAGGTATATTCCTCATTAAAACACAATCTTCCTCAAGGATCACAGTGACAAAATAACTGTGATCTGACTGACTTTTACCATATAATGCACTTTCACCATATGTATAGCCTTTTCCTGCGATAAAATATTACTCATTGCTATTTATTCATGAAATGGTATTAGTTTAATGTCTACAACAATGCCGAACAGCCACCATTTTAAGTAATTAATTAATGAAGTAATTATCTTTGATGAAATGTCCTTAAAGGTCTTATTTCATTCAAGAGATCGGTATGTGGATAACACTAACAATAAATAAATTGAATTCAGAGCATCTGGTTCATATGGTATTCAATGTGAAAACCTTACCCAATAGGCCCTAGGAAACGTTTCTTTGTGCTAAAGACCATGATTCTTCAGCCAAAAAAAGCAATATGTGCAATGAATCTTTGACTTTTATTTAAAAAGGTGAACCAGTTCATTTTGCCGCTTTCTGAGAGTCCATTCTAAAGATTCCAGATCTGTGCTTCTTAGTCACAAACGATTTCAAGGTTTCAAGGTTTCAAGGTACTCTGCCCTGCTAAAAAGGTTTTGAAACAGCGACAGCTCAACATGGTTTAGCTGGTTGACCAGTTCAGGCCACCACTCCTAGCTTGACATTGTTTGACCAGCCCAAGCTATGTTTTGAAACAGCTGGTAGCTGGTAGATCAGCTAACAGTTCATACCCAGCGAGACCAGTTTATGAGCAGCAGGTTTATGACTGGTTACACCAGGGCAAGCTGCTTACCACACATTCTCCCCTCACGCAGATACTGTACGGGTCCTTGTAGGAGCATCGAGTTCCGTCGTGAACTAACTGCTTCATGTACGCCACGTCTCCACTTTCCTTTGATTGGCAGTACAGGTGACATCTTTTATTGGCTGGAAAAAAAATGTAACATGACAAGTTACAGTTGAATGTGAGCATTGTACAGTGCATGTCATTATAATAAATAATAAAAAACCAATGGATTATTTTCCGTATGTTTTCATTCAATGCTTCAGAAACTGGGAATATCCATTTTCCATCCAGAATCTTGTTTTGTGCTAAATGTATTAACGTTTGAGCTGCGATTAGACATGTAGCATTACAACAGACCTGAAATATTCTTCTAGCCTTAGTCTGCGGGTTGCACCTATGAATCATTGTGCACCTTCTTAAGCGGTACAAAGAATACGAACACATACAAAGACCTTTTACTTAGACTGTCCACAATGTAAAAGTCTAACAGTCTACAGCTCATGGTCTAATGGTTTCCCCCTGACGGCTGTCAGAGATAGGGGAGCTGTAGCGAAGTGATTTTCTCTGAGTTATCCATCACTTCTGACACCCCCGCTTGCTCGTCACATCCCCGAAAATCAGAGTGTTCCCTGCCAGCCGCCCGCACCTGCCTAACCCCACCTCCCCCCCTGCCCCCGTCTCTGAGTCTCACTGTCTGGGTGCTCGTAGGGAAGCCAGTGGTGCTTGGAGCCCAGAAACTCGAAATGCGAGTTCCTCTGCTGGCATTGCTGTGCCCGGAAATCCTCAAAGTGCTTGGGACAGTCCTCCGTGTTGCAGAGCTGGTACTCGTAGTTCACACCGGGACAGTCCTGGCCCCCGTTTGAAGGCCTAGTGGGAAAAATAATGCTTTCTTTACTTATGTCTGACATAGTGTAATCTCGGTGAAATACTGTATGCCCTTCAGCTGTGTAAATGTAGGTACATTTTCACTGTGACCGCTTTATTAGGTAGACCTGTGCACCAGCTTGTTAATGCAAATATTTAATCAGCCATTCATGTGGCAGCAACTAAATGCATTAAAGCATGCAGATATGGTCAAGAGGTTCAGCTATTTTTCAGACCAAATGTCAGAATGGGGATGGGGAATGGGGAATGGATAGGCTAGAGCAGCAGTTATAAGTTTTATGTTTATGTTTATCTCCATGATTCAGTATGGTTAAACCGTAAAATATAGAATGCGTTCTTCTGGGGCCAATATTAGATACTATTTTGTAATCTTTCATCTTGAAATATAACACATTATTACCTATTGAGAATGGGAAATGCTTCATAATGACAGCAATTCTCAAACCGATGCAGCACAGACAATCTCAGACTTTTTATGTATTTTTAATCTGACATTTTGCTAAGAAAATTATCATTAAGTTATTTATTTATTATTTTATTTTACTTGAATACAGTATCAGTTAATACATTTTTAATCGTTTTAATTTCCTTCTCGTTCACTTGGTTTCCAACAGCACAATGCACTTTAAGTACTTCCAACCCCCTACAGTGACACACTTAATTCATCAGCAAAGTCTCACTTCCATAATTACACTGATCAATCAGAGGTGGAGTCCATTTCGCTCCTGCCAATGTGGTGTTCATTACAGCACGATGCTAGACACTGTGAGGTCTGAGAGTCACTGCCGTTCATGCATTGACTTCCTTTCAGTTCTTGGTATACACACAGCAGGCAATTTGAGAGTACTAAATTGCTGCATATTGATTGAGGGGGTGGGGGGGTTGCACGTTGTTACACAAACTGGGGGGGATTCTAGCACAATTTCCGGTTCCTCAAATTGCACCTCTTCGTCAATTTGTGATGGGGTAATGCAATTTTCTCAAATTCATGTACCGTAGATTTCTGACCAATTGCTGCTATCACAGAGCAAGTGACTGAGAGAGCCTGAATATTACCATGCGTTTGATATGCAAGAGCTTATTTGGCTATCTGGCAAGCAACGGCAGCATGGTTTTATTTCTGGGGAGGCTAGCCTCTGAACAGAATAAAGGTTGTCTTGAATGTTTATAATATAAATGTTTATCGTGCTGTTTCATTAGGCCTCAGCAGTCCTCATATATCATATTTAATTAACAGATTACTTTTTGAAGTAACAGCAAAACCCCAACTGGCCAACATGGATCTTGCTTTAGTATGAATGTGATCTGAAGCTAGGAGCACTCTTACAGTCAAAATGAAAATGCAGTTCTGTTTCTTGGCCACAAGGAGGAATGTCCAGTGTGTGTTTCAACACACAACAACTGTAACAGTTTGCTACTGCAGGTGTTGAAGAGTCATGTGGGTGTACAGTATATGTGAATGAACAAAAAAGTTCCTGAAAGTTCCTACTTGGTTCAAATACGTAATTGTTTTGGATTCAAATACACTTCTATGCTTTACTGAGCTTGTCAGGTGTATTAGAACCTATGAAACACTCTCAGAAAGCACAAGTCCCACCTTCTAGTCAGCTCAATTACACCAGGTAAGAACAATCGATGACAGAAAAGTCTTTGAAACCAAAACAGTCACGTATGTGACCCAGGTGTGCTTCATGACAGTGTGAGGGTGTTTGGTTTTGAGCATCAGGTGTGCTTCATGACAGTGTGAGGGTGTTTGGTTTTGAGCATCAGGTGTGCTTCATGACAGTGTGAGGGTGTTTGGTTTTGAGGGGTTGGGGAGTGGTGGATTTCGGGGTGACTCACGCAGGGTTGTTGCACTGGCGGGTCCTGAAGCGCACCCCTGTCCCACAGGACCGGGAGCAGGAGCCATACTTGGTCCAGACCCCCCAGCCTCCATCCAGCTTCACCTGGTTGGTGTTCTTCCACATGCAGTGGCCCTTGTAGCACCACTGATGAACACAACACAGTCTTGGTTAACAAGAGACACAGTAAAAAACATAAAACATAAAAATCCATCCATCCATTATCTAAACCGCTTATTCCTGCTCAATAGCCTGTCCCAGCAGGCATTGGGTGAGAAGCAGGAAAACACCATGGACAGGTCGCCAATCCCTCACAGGGCATACACAAAGCATTCACTCACGCACCCATATGGTATCTAGGGGCAATTTAGACTCTCCAATTAATGTAATCCGCATATCTTCAGCCTGTGGGAAGAACCTGGAGGAAACCCAAGCAGATTCCACACAGATTCCTGGATTCAAACCTGGGAGGCAACGGTGCACCACTGCACCACCAAACTTACTTTCCCAGGTGCACACTCCGTCCCGTCCAATGGGGGCCCTTTCTTGGTCTTGCAGAAGTAGGGGTTGTCTGGGTGACTGCACCACAGCTGCTTGCATGGGTCGAAGGTACGAAACTGTTGCACGGGGAGGGAGAAAAACAGGTTAAATTTCCGCAGGAAATAATGCACTTACTGTGCAGCCTGGCCTACAGGATAAACTCATGTCATTATCAGCCAATCGGATGGCAGCAGTGCTATGCATAAAATCAGGCAGATACGGGTCAGGAGCTTCAGTTAATGTTCACATCAACCATCAGAATGGGGGGAAAATGTGATCTCAGTGATTTCGATGTCAAACAGGGTGGTTTAAATATCTCAGAAACTGCTGATCTCCTGGGATTTTCATGCACAACAGTGTCTAGAGTTTGCAGAGAATGGTGTGAAAAACAAATAACATCCAGTGAGCAGCAGTTGTCTGGGCAGAAACACCTTGTTAATGAGAGAGATCTGAGGAGAAGGGCCAGTCTGGTTGAAGCTGACAGGAAGGTGACAGCAAATAATTACACATTACAGCAGTGGTATGCAGAAGAGCATTTCTGAATGCACAACGCATTAACCTCTAAGCGGATAGGCTAGAGCACCAGGAGACTTAATAAGTTCTAATAATAAATACCTAATAAAATGCTCATGTGACTTTAACCTACACCGATGACATTTAGAGTGCGGTTCACAGCTGATAACAACCTTTTGAATGGATTTACGAGAAGAATCTGATGTGGATTTAATAGATTTTCCCTCTTAGAATTCAGCAGGGACACCTTTTGCTCTGAATATCTCCAGACAGCAAAGAAAAGCCATTTTCAATGTTCTTTTGCTCAATAATGTCCGAAGCTCTGAATCAATTACACGGCACAAACTTTTCATTTTGTAATTTTTAACCTTTTCAAAGTTAAGGATTCTTTCAGGCCTCGGCTGACTGGGTTAAATAGAAGTGTACAGTACGCGTGAAGTCTCTGACAGTGACGTAACCATGGAAGGAGAAGAGTGAAAGGGAGTTCAGGGTGGAAGTCAACTTTCTGGGTTTGTGCAAAGACCTGCGTCATATCAAAGTCAACCGGGCGAAGATCACATGGAAACAGACAGCCCAAAAGGGAGCTCAAGCTATGGATGTACGTATATGCCTTAACTTCTGAATCATCCTCCTCCTCTTCCTCCTCCTTCTCCTCCTCTGAATATAACAGATACAGACTAAAAAATACTGACAGAACCGTATCCATCACAACGCTGTCCTCCTGAGGTTCCGCTTCCCACGAGGCAGCAGGTTAGAGACTCCTCGTTCACACGCAACAGCACTCTGATTATGAATTAGTGCACTCGATTTTCAGATGCGGATCCAAATCTGGCTCTTCCGTTTCCTTTTACAGAAGAGGCCGTTCAACATTAACACAATATACTGAATTCAATATACTGTAGCAGTGTGAGGCAACCCCCACAACTGCCACTCAAACGGCCTGCACTACAATGGCGGTGAGCGGAGAAATGATTGTTAGTTAGACGCGCGATGGGAGCCCGGAAACCCCTTCGTAATGAGCATGACAGGACGTGGAGGCGTGCGCGGGGTAGTCTCCGGCTCACACGGTTGTCTGTCTCTATCTCCACGTGATCCCAGCTGCGCGTTTCACACCTCTTTTGACCAGTATAAAGCCCCAGCGGCTGCCAAATCCACTTTAAATTGGCCACACAGGAGAGTCCCATAGAGGGTGATTAGCTCTCATTTGTCATTGTGTCAGCGTTTGTAAATGCAACGATATTATTGCTTTCACAAAGGCACAGCATTTAGCCATACAATCATATCATCTTGCCACTGCTTTGTTTTGTTTTTAGAAATAGCAGAGAAGAGCTATAGACAGTTTCTGGTCCAGGGGTATCATGATGTGAAATGAAGGTGGCAGAAAAGACACAAATGCACGCACAAACACACACATGCACACATACACACACACACACACACACACACACACACATCCTGTCCCAGTGCTGTAAATATGGAAATAGGCCCTTCCATTAGCCCCTGGAGTCCATCTTGCTCAGTGAAGCACCTTAACATCCTGTTCATCAAATTACAAAAATGTCTGTGTTGAAAGAGCATAATTCATAGGCTTCCCTCTTATAAAAGAATCAGCCATAATTGGATTGGATTAATTCTTCAACAGAGATAAATTTTGCAGGACCTAAAGTCACCGTGATATTACAAACAGTGGCTCTGTTTTACCACTGCTGGTTTGTGCTCAAGTACCGTGGTTAGAAATTCTTCTTCTGCCATCTTTGATCTATTTATAAAATGTAAAGTACTTACTGAAGTACAGATTTTGTATCCAACGCCAAAATCAAAGCGGCACTGCTCGTCCATTGAGTAGTTGATTCCGGGAAGTTCTGGAAGCTGAGGCCAATCGTGTTTGAAGGGGTCGTCCAGAAGACAGTCATAGGAACTGGGAGTTATAATTGAAAAAAAAAAAGTTTTTGATATTAAATCATCTAAAATGTTAAAATAAGCAAATAATCAGCAAAAATATTTCAGATGGCAAGTACGGTACAGAAAACAATTAATCTGATTTTTTAAATGCAAATCATTATAGATTACATTTTATATTTATATTTACATTTACCAACATCAAACAAGATATAGTTTTACTTATTAGTATTTTTCAATACTTATTCTGAAAAAATAAGCTCAAATGTAGCCCATATACAGGAGCTATATCTTCAACTTAAGGCTGACTGGGCACCAACACAGTGGCTTAGGTTCAATCAATCAAAATGTGCCCTTACCTTTGACAAAAATGAAAGTCTGTTTTCTTTCTTCACAAATATGATTTTACAAGTGCAGAGAAGCAGAAGTGACTGTGCATGTGCTTGTAAGGTAAGAACACACTTTGATTGAATACATGACAGCGTGTTTACTGCCGTTATTTTACTTTATGACTGACTGCTTTATATTTCAATTTCAATTTTTGGCTCCAACTGGTATGCAAAAAAAAAGTAAGATCTCCATTTTAATCTTACCACACAATTCATAGTCGTCATCATAACACTCAAATAAATATTCTGAATAACATATTTGGTGGAGGACTTCGATAGAGGAAATGTTGACTTTGATAGAGGAAATGTTGACTGTTTATCTGTTGTATCTGGACAAATAAATATTCTTCCATCTCCTCATAGTTAAATAAAAGTAGTCACACTGCTACTTCAGAACAAGAGGAAACCTTCACTTACAATACTGGGAAACATAATTGCTTCAATCTTCCACTTACTCCACTACTTTATAATATAGATTGATACCCTGGGGGTACAGATATTGTGCATTGTAGTATGTATGTCCATGCTAGTGTATTGAACTGAAAGAGTGTTCGATATAGCCATACACACAAATACACAGCCCATCAAACAATACATGACCGCATTGTGTTGTCTGCTTCTTTCAGCACTGTGTGCCATAACCCAGTGTTCTCTTTGTACCATTCTCATATTCTTGTCCTATACAGTTTGTGTGGCAGGGCTTGTCTGAAAAGGAGAACTTGCTCTCAGTAGGCCCTCCTGGATCGATGAGACAGCTTTGTTTGTGAAGAGTCTTGGAGCTGAGGACTTACTGTATGTATCTCTTCAGCTCCTGCCCGCTGCACATGGACCAGTGGTAGCGGTGGAAGGCAGCCTGGACCAGAGGCGCCATGACGCTCCCCATGGCCGTCTCATCGCCACAGCGGTTCTCCTGTCCGTCGTGCTCCATTCCCAGCCTATCAGAGAGAGCACAGACCTTAACCAGCCTATCAGAGAGAGCACACACCTTAACCAGCCTATCAGAGAGCACACACCTTAACCAGCCTATCAGAAAGAGCAATGGCCTGAGCCAGCCTATCAGAGAGCGCACACACCTTAACTAGCCTATCAGAGAGAGCACATACCTTAACCAGCCTATCAGAGAGAGCACATAACTTAACCAGCCTATCAGAGAGAGCACACACCTTAACCAGCCTATCAGAGAGAGCACACACCTTAACCAGCCTATCAGAGAGAGCACAGACCTTAACCAGCCTAGAGAGCACACACCTTAACCAGCCTATCAGAGAGAATATACGGCTACATTCTATAAGAGAGAATGGGCACTTTAAACATAGATCTTCATTATGTCACACTCAGCCCATCAGAGAAAGGAGTGGACTTGATTATCACAGTGCAAGTAGAAGAAGGCTAAATCACATAATGTAGTAAAGGTCTGTACTATACACTGAAGTCGACACTATCCTGTAGGGTGCAGGGACTCATACAGGGTTGCCCTATGCCCACAGCAGTCTCACACAGACACTATTCTCATACAGGCAGCTGTTGGTTGACTGTCCAGAAACACTTGTTCCTCAATGCAGTGGTGCACCTCAAGTTCCAGGATTAATTTTGGACAGTGCCGGTGCTAACTGTGGCCAGGGGCTCAGCTGAATGACAGATTGGCTAGAGTTTCAGCTAGGGAGAGAGCTTCAGTAACCATCCAGCCCAGCTGATAGATCAATAGATAGATAGATATGTTATCGTCCACTTCTGACAGCAACTGTAATATAGCAAAAATATATCTTGTATTCTCCTTGATTAAAAAAACAGCAAATGTTGTGAGCCAGACTTGGAGAGAGAAGATGTAAAAAAAAATGGAACTAATTTTCTTCCCTCCATGCTACTGAAACCACATCTGTTTCTATTCTAATAGCTTGATGTCTTAGAGCGTATCATAATTGGGCATTATTTCCAGGCATACAGACAGTAGACCAGAGCTGGACATAAACTACAGTTTTCAAAATGACTTGTGTGCTCTGTTTGTCCCCTTATAGAAAACTGCTGCAAGTACCGTGAAGTAATGCTGTAGTTTAACTGTAGTGCAGTGCAGTACAATATGGTTAAAGTGCAGTACAGGAGTTCCACTTCATGAAAACTGCACATGGTTTTCACCATCCCATGGCTGAAGGGAGAGCAGCAGATTGGGGTAAGGCAGTAAGACAGGAGACTCGCAACTCGCTAAACATATGAAAAGGCTGACGGCTGAGCGTGGCTTTGGAGAGTGAATATGAGGGTGCGAGCCCTTCTCCAGACTCCCAGAAATGTTTAACATCAGCGTCACTGCTAAAGTCCAGAAGAGGCACTTTGTTCCTTGAAACAATGAAGACTGTAATCAGTGGAGATGAAAGTGTTCATTACACCATACAGTCTGCATTCCTCTGAAAAAAACCCTCCACCCAACCCCATCTCCACACCCACACACATACGCACATGCAGATGCACACACACACACACACACACACACACAGCACACTCACACACATGCACTCACACACACAGCCATTCAAACACACACACACAGGTACACACACACTCACACACGCATACACACACACACACACACACACTTGCGGGGGGACCTACACATGTCCGGTCTCGTGGGCCACTACGAAGGCGGAGGAGAAGCCATCTTCATGGTTGAGGGTGCAGCTCCTTACCGGGTGACACATTCCAGTAACCGGGGCGTACCCTGTGACCACAGAGACACACCGTTGCTAAGGGTTACTCATCCAGTCACCCTAATACCCCTCAATCCCCCTCACCCCCTGACAGCTGGCACGACTCCTAAAAATCAACTTCAATTAGTTGCCGCTGTTTGTTTTATTTAACGCTGAACGACGGCGACAGTGAGAGAGCCCAATCTGAGCCGCGCTGTCTGCTACAATCATATCACACCCTCATGTTTATTCGCCAAGGTCCCCTTCAACAATAATGAAGTCATTCATTTACCTTATCTTTTGTTTATGTTTTCAAATGAAATAAATTCAGGAAAAAGCTTTCATTTGGAAATATGGCAGAAAATGATGGACCAATACGAGCAGTTCATGAACTATCAGCCAGATTGCAGCTGGGTCAGAAATGTGCTAAGAAGTGTTTAGTGGCAAAAAATTAAGCCAGTCTGATGGGATAATGTGCACTGCCCATAAAGCAGAGAAATAACTAAATCCCCCAGGTTTAGGAAGCTAGTTGAAAATCTTTTTCTTTCCCCCCTCAAAGTACCGACTCCTTGATATTCTGAAAATGTATTGTCTAGACATCACCTTTATTTCTCATTTCAGCACGGACAAAGGATGAATACAACAGCCCTCAATGCCCTCTGGGACTGGCAGACCTCCGGTCCCCTGTACATAACACCTAGGCACAGTTGAATTAAGTAGAGCACCACTCGTTTTCCAAAATAGAAATCTTCAAGGGCTGGTACTCATCTTCTGGGGCCTGGGGACCCGGGAGCATCAAGGCTACAGGCATTGGCTGGTCTAGTAATGCATCCGTGCCTTATTCACATTAAACTGAGATGAATGAAACTGTTCTGATTGACACTTTCACAATATGTTTCTGGACTCACCCCTGAGAACATCATGATATGTTCCACAGTGTCCAGAGTGTGAGTGTATGAGTACATGAGTCCACTGTGGATCATAGAGTATGTACTCTGTTAGGGTTGAAGGACAGTGAAATTGTACATTTTACTGTAGATGTGGGCAGCCTGTAGCATAGTGGCTAAGGTACACGAGACCCGGAAGGTTGCAGATTCAAGCTCCGGTGAGCAAGGCCCTTAACCCCACATTGCTCCAGTGGGGACTGTTCCCTGCTTAATCAAATCAACTGTAAGTCGCCTTGGATAAAAACACCAACTAAAGAACAAATGATTATATCCTGTAGTTTTCCAGTTGAAATGTAATGAGATGAACACTGGAAAGCTTTGGTGTTTGGAACACCCTTTTTGGTGTGAAATCTTTTGCATTCACACAATCCCTGCACTTGCTAGACATGATTTTTTTCCATCTGATGAACAGGAAAATGCATAAGTGTGTCTCCTACTTGGGCAGGAAAACATACCGCAGTGTTAGGAAATCAGGAGAGGAGCCACACAGACCCTCCATGCAGGTATACCTATCACACATAAGTGCCCCTTGCGGTGTTATTTCCCCAGCTCCGTAAGAATGACTGGATTTTGAGTCTGGTCACAACAGGAAGGCTTTATAGCCCATCCATTACCGCTTCAATACGACACGGGATTGAAACTGTGATTGCGATCAAGATCGTTTTGGCATTTAACTGTGGGGATTAGATCACTCAGCAAATGCTCAGAGCGCAAACACATCATTCCACAGCATCGAATGGCTATCACAGCCAGGGTGCAAATTTCATATAAATGTTAGGGAACATACTTTAAAAAAGGCTTTCTCAAAACCATTTATCTGAAAGCAAACTTGAATTTAGTTTTATTGTTAGCTATTAGCAACCATGAGCATCACTTCAGCCACTGTCAACTGCACCACAGTAGCCAAGTAATATCAAGCACGGGCTTTGAATTTTGCTTTCATGTATAAATTGAGCCTGTAGAACGAATAGTGGACAGATAGTATCCATGACAACTTAGCTGTTATTACTTTCATGGAAGCCAAGGCTGAGTTGTGGACTTCGACACTAATTGTGATTAATATCATCTCAGACTTTCAGAATTTAGTTTGAAAATGTAGAAACATTTTTTTGAATAATTATTTCAATGTTCTCTTTGAAACAACGAGTTCAAAGAGATGACATTCAATTGGAATTGTTATTCTTTCTTGCTGGTAATGCATCATTGCATTGGTTTATATTGGATTCTCTAATAGAAAGATGATGTTTTGAGCCCCTATTAAAACCATACAAAATTGTCAATTTTCTCAATTTTCCCAATCAAAGCCAAAACCCTGTGGGACTGAAAGGATTAAAGGGGGAGAAGAGCATACCCTGCCCTACCCCCCACCCCCAGCCGGATCTCTTGACCTACGTACTGTACGTTTACTGTAGGTTACTGTAGGTGCTGGCTGCGCCCCGGTACCTTGCATGCCGGTGGGTCCGAAGCCCTGTCGGGTCAGGAATATGGCGTGGTCGTGGTGTTCTGAATGCTCAGGGTCGGCCTTCTGCTGGACGAACGCCCAGCGACACACGTTCTCCAGGCTCCTCGAGGGGTTCCCCCGCTCTATCAGACTGATGGACTGCCAGGAAGGAGACACCAGTGACATCAGAGCCAGGAAGGAGACACCAGTGACATCAGAGCCAGGAAGGAGACACCAGTGACATCACACCTCAGCTTCCCATTGCTGCTCGTAAACAGGTTGCTAATGTCGCTGCCGTGTGTCGAAGTGTCCCTGGGCAAGACAGCCAACCCCCAATTGCTGGTGTGTAAGTGTGTGTGTGAATGTTTTTGGATAAAAGCAACAAATTTTCAGGATATGACTGACTGTAGTCAGGATTTTAGCATGCATATGTAATCACAAAACCAAGACAAGGAACCCAGATGAATTACTGGGGTAAATGATTGAGCTGGAGGTACCATGCATACACCAAGTTCACATTTATATATTTTACATGTCTGGTACTTCCAACTAAATGCTTGACATTGGTGTATCACCCTACCAGGCTGTGTGGATGAGCAGTGATGCACAGTATGCAGTTAGAAGTGTGAGTATAGTGTACTGTACTCTATGTGCACTCTCACACAAACTACTCACCTTGGCGTAACCCAGCATGATCATCCTAACAAGCACCACGTTGATATGGACACCCAGGGAGTCATCGTGATAGATTTCATTCACCTGAAAAACAGTATGCATTATCTTACTATACACAGTACACTATACAATGTACACTATACACAGTACACTTTAAAAAGTACTCATACACCAGACAGTACAAAGAACACGATACACAGTATACTTATACACAGTACGCTATACAAAGTACATTATACACAGCGTGCAAATACCAAGGATGTTTATGTGTTGTTTTTTTTATAATGAATGCTTAAGTTGTTTATTGTCCCCCCTGTTCCTTTGTTCCAATGAGAGCTAGAGAGAGAGAGAGAGAATGTACTTTACAAAGTATTGATTCAGCTGCGTCTTAATTAAATTTTTTTACTTAAATGACTGTAAACTATCGCATAAAGATGCATAGTTATGTAATATATGCTTAATAACATGCCTATTCCCTAGAAGGGGAGGGTATTCAGTATATAGAGAAGGGGAGAAACCAGGTTCCTCCCAAGATTTCTCTCACTCTCATGGTTGCTTCTACTTCTCTTACTCTATAGAGCATCTTCATGACAGTTAAAATACAAGCACAATACAAATAAAAATTGGATTGATTTGATATACAATTTCTTTCTTTAGATTTGACCACTCCAATTAAAACAAATGAGAGGACAACATTTAGCATACTCCAAAAATCATTAAATCCTCAAACAACCCCTAACATAATCCATACAGTAAACAGTATTTAGAGTAAGCTAAATGCTCCCTTTCCACTGTCATCCATAATGACAGATATACACAAAAGAAACAGGGAATATGGAGAACTGGGTAAGTTGAAAATCAGTTAAGTAAAAACGGCCAAACTCACGTCACGTCTGGGTTTGACCGAAAGGTCAAAAGACACATTCCCCAAAAAATGCGTCATTGCGACCATGAACATGGAAGAGGGCGGAGACCAACGACGCAGGGCGGTCAGGTCGACCGGTCAGCCAGAGCCCCGGGAGTAACCGAACTACGACAGCAAGAAGACGAGCCATGTCCGCGTCTACGTCTAGCGCACTTAAAAGCACATCATCTCATTCCTACTCCAACACTGTCCCCTCTTCCCCTCTTCTGGGGAAGATTTAAAGAGCAGAGTGCAGGGGTCAGGACAGGATGACTCAGATCCTCGGAATCCGCACACGGTGCTTGTGTCCTCGTGTACACGGCCTGCTTACGAACAAGCCTGCTAACGTCACGGCAACGGCAATGCCGCCATTTCCTGAGCTCAGGGGAGGGAACAGCAGTGTGGGATGGTGGAACAGGAAGGTGGAACATAATAACTAATTATCTATTTAGCTAAAGTTTTTACCCAACAGTTGATTAAACTAAGCAGGGGACAATCCCCCTGCAGTAATGTGGGGTTAAGGGCCTTGCTTAAGGGCCCAAAAGCTGTGCGGCTCTTATCGTGGCTACCCCGGGGTTTGAACTACCAACCTTCCAGGTCCCAGTCATGTACCTTAGCCACTACCTAATAGGCTGCCCATCACTGCGGGATAGTGGCTAGCCTGCTGGACACTAGACCCCATGGCTTTGTACTTTATCTGTGGCGGAACACTGCCAGTGTGTCTCCAAGCGCAGTAATTTACCCCAGCTGTTCCAGAGGAGCAACACGCTCAAAATGAAAGTGCTTCAATTTGTCACAGCCAAAAGGCAACGGGGCTAAAATAAAGCTTGTGGTGGACAACGCAATTTATTCACAAGTGTGAATAAATTCTCTGTGTGAAAGAGTCATCCACTCATGCTCTACACTGAAATAAATGTGTCCATGGATGAACCTATGAAAATTGAGAAAACTTACAAAATATGGTTTACTGTATCCATTGAAACGTTTTTTCAATGTAAGAAAAGGGTGTTTAGACTGAACACAAGCTTCCAAGCTGCGAGAAATCTTTTTTTTTTTTTTTTTTCTGAGAACTACAATTCAGTTCTCTACATGCTTATTTACTTCAGTGCAGACGATTTATTCACTTGGACAGTGAGAACACAGATAAATCACCTCAGGCAAAACTGAACCACCACTGTCACCAATT
Organism: Conger conger; assembly: GCF_963514075.1. Taxonomy (NCBI): domain Eukaryota; kingdom Metazoa; phylum Chordata; class Actinopteri; order Anguilliformes; family Congridae; genus Conger; species Conger conger. Next base: position 20,797,425 of record NC_083770.1, on the reverse strand, counting down.
AAGAAATGTAGTCTACACTATGGGCAGCCTCGTCTGTCAAGCTGTACACCAAGACATAAATAAATACTTCTTCCTCTAGTGGACGACTTTCTGAACTCACCTCACAGAGGGCAACTTGGATATATTCAGCTATTCTAAAAAGCTACAGAGCCCACAGAATGATTTAGTGACACTAAATTAACAATTCCCTCTCTAGGGAAGGGGTGCTATACAATATACCGCAAGGTACATTTATGGTGCAGTCTCCCACAGCTGTCTCTTACAGCCTAACCTACACAGATGGTACTGTGCCTCTGTGTGCATTGGGCATAAAAAAGGTCTTGGGTCGTGTGTTGTGAATACAAAGTCCACATGTGGACTTGATTTTCGCAGAGATCTATTCTATTGTAAATACTGTGGTCAGCGTACACGTGCATTAGCCTCATCCTTCAAGGCAAAAGCAAAACAGAACCATATGCCATGTTTCTGGAGGTATCTAACAACGCAGTGAAAATACAGAGAGACGTATCACAGAGAACAATCTTTAGCATTTATTGTTTTGGATATTGTGAAAGTTTGACATTTTCCCTCTGTTTGCTCCAGGGAGACAGTTATATTACTGCACTCTGTGTGTAGAGGTCTTTTGGTTTTCCTTGCCAGAGTAAGCAAAAAAACATTTGTGGAGACTCAGTCAGCAGTCTGTGTTACTGAATGACTGCTTTGCAGTGGATGCTGGACATAAAAATGGCCTCAGATGAGCGCTGTCTTCCCCTCGTGCAACATAAACTCAATATAAACAAAGTTTGAAGCTGGTGTCATAATCACAAAAAATAACTGTAGCATGGACAAGTGAGCATGTTGGTCACAAGGGGTCAAGCAAAAGAGTTTAATATTCAGAAATCATGTTTTCATTTTCATCATTTGATCATCATATTGCTTGCTAAAGCCAAAAGTGACACTTCTAAAATGGAAACACTTTACAATATGGATACATAAATTGTGGTTAGCTAGGGTGGCCTGTAGCATAGTGGTTAAGGTAGATGTCTGGAACCTGCAAGGTCAGTGGTTCAATCCCCGGTGTCAAAAAAAAACTGTCTTAATGTATTAATGGTTAACGAAGTACATGCTTATCCGATGGCATGTTAATGTATGAATATTCATTTACCTAATGCATTCAACTAATTACCTGACAAATACATTAACTAATGCAAAGCTAATTTCATGCAGAATTAATGTATTTTACATTATTAATTAAGAACTACATTAGTTAATGCCAATTCATGAACCTCATTGGAAATGTGACTTCTACAGTATTTCACATAGCAAACTTCTACCTCCCACTGAAGACACAGACAACCAGCCTCACTCCCAGCATCCTTTGCTTCCTCTTCAGAACAGACAAATGTGATAGCAAACTCCAACGCATTTGACATGTCCATTAAGCACTTCTACACAGTGTCAGCAGATTTCATCTGACACCCCTGATACATGATATCAATCACGTTTACATGAGGGCAACCACCATCCTTAACCTAATACATTATTTTTGCTGGAAAGGAACCTTGACATTTCATTATTTTGTTGTGAAAAGTACCAGCAAAAATGCCAAGACTGCCTGCAAAACCAGGTCTTGGGTCCATAATTACAATAGAAGGCCAGGCCCCTGCCCTTGGCCTTATATGAGAAGATTTTTCAAGTGTTATATTTCTTCCTAAGGGATGGCAACTTTAAGATTAATGCCATAGTCTACTAAACACAAAATATTAGACATAATAAAAAAGTAGCAAAATGCCTAAAGAGATCAATATATGTGAAATGATGTGAGCAAAGTGTGTCTTCATAATGTGAGTTAAGATTTATATCTCATTTAATGGCTGTCATCTATTGTAGCAGACAAAACCCAGCTCATGCAAATGCAAGAGAAAAGCCATCTGTATCTAAAAGGGTTAAAAACACTCTTTCTTCTTCAAAATGATTTAAGTTCACTTGTTGAAATACATTTACATAAAAATGTGTTGTTTATTTCATAATGGCTCTATTTTATTAGCATTAATGTTTAATGCCTTTGTTCAAAGTGTGGGACTTTGAAGTAATTAAAACTTTGAAATACAAAACCACCAGAAACAAAGTCACTCAGGAAACATTAATATCCAAAGTAAAGTATAAAGTACAGTGTAGATTAAATCTGCCCCTATCTGCCGCAGGGCCCATTGCACCGACAGTGATTTGTAAATCATGTTGGGGGGTACATAGTGGGTAATTTGTTGTGGGATGGGGGCAGGGAGAAGTGTATCCGGGCAGATGATTTGATTGTGCACTGGCATGAACATGCTGATTTCCTCCACTCCTGCACGCAGTATTTAACTGCTATGAAAATTCTGCTTTTTCACACTGAAAATTATGTGTCTTTGGCCTCCTGGGGCTACAATAGCGAGCAGGTTTTGCAGGGAGGGGAGCTGTTGCTTAGAGACATAAGCAGCTGTAATATGCACTGATTATCTCCCACCTGGACTACTGCAGCTCCATCATGGCTGCCCTCCTGGCCTCTGCCCTCAGACCCTGTGGCTCATCTAACCTACTGCCTCCCCTGACTCCGGGGCAGCCTGTAGCCTAGTGGCCAAGGTACATGACTGGGACCTGGAAGGTTGGTTAATGTTAAATTTGTTCTCCAGGTTCAAGCCCCGGGAATACATTTAACCGTATGGTGTGCTCCACCATGGAGCAACCACCACGGGCAGTACCATACAGCCCCTCCATACGGAGGTTGCCATGAAACAGGCTTTAGTCTAACCAACTGTACATCGCTTTGGATAAAAGCAACAGCTAAAAATGACTGTAATGTAATAACTCATGTCATGTCACTCCTCTTTTCCGCTCTCTCCACTGGCTGCCTACGTCAGCTCGAATAAAATTCAAGACCCTGGTGCTGCACAGCCCCTGAGACACCCCTGTAATGTTTCCAAAAGATCATCAAACCCTGCACACTGACAGTACCCTCTCCCTCCATTCTGCTACCCCGCCCATGCACCGACAGTGCAGGCTGTAAGTACTTGTGTGTATTTAATGTGACAGTGACACTTTCTTGTTCTTTTCACTCTGTACTCCAGCAATCAAACAGTTGAAACACATCGCTATGTGGTTAAAGTGCAGACTTTCAGCTTTAATTTACATCCGCATTTGGTGAACTGTGTAGGAATTTCTTTATACATAGTCCCCGCAATTTTATAGGACCAAAAGTAAAGGAGCGAATTAACACAAACTGAAATTAAGGCATCATTTTCAATATTTCGCTGCACGTGCTTTGCAATCAATGACTGGCTGAGGTCTACGAGCCAAACCCCTACATATCCAGGTTATGACTCCGGTCTGTTCTGGGCCCTGATTGGTGGAAAGAGCCTGCCACTGCTGTCAGAAGAGCAGAAGAAGACTGATGACACACCTCTCCAGATTTCTGCCCTAACTCCCTTTGATAGACTTCTTTTTATCTTTCTTTATTTGGATTTATCTTTGAATAAGGTTATAGTTATAATTAAATATGAAAAGATATGTTATCTGTCTAGTGGTAATTTCTTTATAATACAAATTGTTGTCTGTTAGGTTATCGTTACACTTTGGTTATTAATAGGCCTGTGTGTCTTCTTGGTGGTATTGGATTATTGTATATTCTGAATTACACTGACAGTCTCCCCTGCTGTACATCACCATGGATAAGAGCGTCTGCCAAGTGACTGTAATTAACATCAGCAAGAAATGACCTTGAGATCAACATGAGCCAGTATCTACCAACTACACATTGTGTCTTGTTTGTATTTGTATCAGCTTACAATATGTGTGTGAGAGAGAGTATATTGCCATAAATAATAGATAATAATTTGTATATATATACATACATACTGGTTGAAACTCATAAAAGCTTTCATACTTCAAAGCAGGGAGATCCAGCAGGGACATCTACTGGGGGAAGGCATGTATAGCTGAAGAGTCAATTCTAAGAGCTGTGTACACATTTCCATCTGCTTATCAGCATCCAATAAGCAAGACTCAAGCTCATGTTATGATACTGCATATAGTGCAGTCTGTAAGTATTTGAACAGTGACACACTTTGGTGCCATAAAATAGAGGGGAATATGTATACAAATGGCTGTAATTTATTCTACATGGTTCACCAAATATGGATGTAAAACCCTGTTTGTTTGCTGGAGTACCGAGCGAAAACAACAAAAAATGTGTCACTGTCCAAATATTGAACTGCTTTGCAGTGTTCAGTGAACAGCCCCTGTATGTACATCATAGCTCAAGGTGAGAACACATCAGGTCACCTTGACAAATGAGAAAAACTCTGGGCCTAATACAATTTTGATCTCCTCAAAGTAACAGTGTCAAATCAATTGATCAAAAAATGTAATTCTCCCTCTTGCAAAAGGCCAGTGAAGGAAATGAATGCTGAGGATTACCTGCCAAATTGTTCTCTGTATCGATTTTAGAGAAAATGAATTGACTTTTCAATGATGCCGCTGTTGTCGCTTTGAGAAGATTGAGCAATATCCCGAGTAATTATAATCCTGAAACAAGGGACAGATGCCTCAAAACTTTCCAAATCTCATTCCACAAGGTTTGTAATGTTTTTGGTGTACAGTAGACCATTGAAACCGTTTATTCCAGTCTATAGATGGTGCTTCCAGCTGGGAACAATAACAGCTTCCGCTGTTGCTGCCACAAGATGATATAAAACCCAACAAATGGTGCCACATATGGCCAACTTCATATTAACTTGTGTAAGGGTAATCTATCGACAGTGGAGAGCAAATATTAAAAACCTGGCATCTTACAGTTACCACCCACCAAGAGAACATCAGCCAGCCAATATGAAAACCTTTAATGAGATGGAGATCAAATTTAACAAGTCACAGCTACAACCAACCTTCTGTGAAATTCTGGGCATAAATAGTATCTGTTCACAGCACTCAGCAATCCACTTTGAATGAATTGCCTGGGTTTGTGAACAGGACATCAGCATATGCATTTGAAAGCATTAAATCAGCTCTAGTCTCCTATTGGGAATACACACTTGCGGAACTGATGAAGCTGTTCAGCTTTCTGAGGGTCTCTTGCGGATATCTTTACTCACGATGTTCATGAGGGTCAGCAGGTAGTTCTGTACATGCTCTTTTCCATGGAAACGCACAACGGAGTCGTCTACTCCCAGGAGCACCTCGATGTTGTAGTCGTTGTCACCGGCGTGCCTGCGATTCCGGACCGTCTTGTTCACCTGCTCAGCAACAGTTTGTATCGCTCCCGGAACGTTCAGCTCTGGATCTGAGAAGCCAACACATAATGCCAATGAACATCAAATCAGCTCATTGTCAAACCTCCTGTCATAAAATGGAAAAAAACAAAACTATTTATAATCAGTTAGTACAAGGCAGTCATTAAATTTAAATGTAATTGACCCAGGTCTAATAGTATCAAAGACAAACAGAAGAAAAAAAAATACATGTAGGCCTGTAGGCCTTTGTAAAGAGTAATCGACTACAGGACCCACAGTGCTATTCTCTGACCAGGAAGTGATGTAACTAAAAGTCACTGTATCCATGCAGCCAAACCCCTCTCACCCACTGATGCACTAATGCAGCACAGACAGAAACATGGCCGCCACCTTGTCCCCGCCCCATCTGCCCACAGTACGGGGATTGTGAGGCGAATACCTCCATTCCTCCGTCCCCACCATGACACAGGCATTCTTGTGCTGCGCCCCAGCTCTCCGAAAGGTAAATAAGGTGTGTGAGCTCCCACTTCAAAGACACAGGGCTTCCCTCAAACTTTCCTCAAGCCTGGCAGTGTGTTCCGGGGGCCAGGAGGCACACACACCGACCGCCCCACACCCAGGAATGGCAGCGCAAACATCGCACACACATGCCAACGGCAGGAACCAGGCCCCACTTCTAAAAATGACATCCACTGGCAGGGGCCACCAGGCTCATCTCCAGTGGAAATATACCAGTGATGTAATCCCTCTGAGTGAGCGGCCATGTTAGATTCAGTCACACGGCCTGGCCTCTGCATTCCACGCCCTTACAGTAAAAACACAATCGAGTGAGTCAAAGTAATGCAATACGCCAGCATGTGTGTGTGTATGTGTGTGTTTATGCGCATGTAAATATGTGCGTGTGCATGTGTGTGTTTGTGTGTGTGTACTGTAAGTGTGGGTGTGTGTGTTTGTGTGGTTGTATGTGTGCGTGTGTGTGTTTGTGTGTGTGTGTGTACTGTAAGTGTGGGTGTGTGTGTTTATGTGGTTTTATGTGTGCGTGTGTGTTTGTGTGTGTGTATTGTAAGTGTGGGTGTGTGTGTGGTTGTATGTCTGCGTGTGTGTGTTTTTTGTGTGTGTACTGTAAGTGTGGGTGTGTGTGTTTGTGTGTGTGTACTGTAAGTGTGGGTGTGTGTGTTTGTGTGGTTGTACGTGTGCGTGTGTGTGTTTGTGTGTGTGTACTGTAAGTGTGGGTGTGTGTGTTTGTGTGGTTGTATGTGTGCGTGTGTGTGCCCATTCTGGGTGTTGAACCATGCTTCCTTATGCTCCAACAGGGAGAAATCAAGGCTAGTTTTGGTTCCTCTCCTTCATACTCTGCTCAAGTAGTCCATTAATGTTCAAATATGTGAGGTCAAAGGTTAAACTGGGTATACAGCGGGTGCACAGTGGGGTATGTGTTGGCAGTCAGCACACTGCCAGGAACTACAATGTGCTGTCTGTTGAATTTGCCAAAAATGTGTCAAAGACAAAGCATTTCCTGTCGGAAATGTGTTCACTACTTGTTTCCGGAGATGTCACAACACATCTTGCTGTCAAGTAAGCTGCTTTCCAATGTTTTGTTTCCGAAAATCTATACAAAATGAGAACCCTTTGCTAGCCTTTTTACCTCCTAGTGGTATGAAAAGGTATGCAGTCCAAAGGCTTTGAGGGTGGAAACTCAACTGAATTAGTAATTAGAGTGATGATTTAAAGAATGATATAATTACAGCTACTGATTTTATAACAAACAAGTGAGACTGACTACTCTCAGTCTCAGTCTTAGGATGAATCCAAGTAAGAGTGCAGCACATACAGTTATGGAAAATCAGAAACATCTGTGGAACAAACAAACATAGAACCTAGGCAAATATCTAAATATACAGGGCAATTACTTAAATAGGAAATGGCGAATTATGTATGTGTGGAGGTAAAACTAATACTGTACGTGCTGCCAGTTATTGTTTTGCCCGTAATTAAAATCATGTAGAACTGCCACCCACCAAACCCCCACAAGGCCGTTTTCTTTGTTTCTCAAAGCCTGACTAATGAGCTGTCGTAAGACGGCCCCCTTTCACAAACGGGTCTCTTAGTAACCCGCACATAAAAAAATCTCAGGTTAATTATTATTGCTTTGATGTCTGCTGGAAATCTTTACGGTGCTCAGTTCCCCAGCTGGCTTTTTAAATTAGAGGTGGCCACAGCAGCACAATAAGCTAATTATTAGTCTATGCTGGAGTGCTCACGCATTTTGACAAGTTTATGTTTTTTTACATGGATTTAACCGTACATTCATCCGGGCCTCACCTCTCCAAAGTTCCCAAATGTGTTTGTGGTTGGGGGGGTCGGCGAATCTCATTTAATAACCATCCTGATTAAATAAGGCTCATTTATGCATTCATTTGTATGCACTCAACGGGAAAAACTGTTGTTGGTTTTGATTGCAGGAACTTCAAGGCTTGTCAAAGTGCTTTTGTAGAGCATATGGTTTTTCTTGTGATTATTCGACAGCTTTCAAAAGATCAGATGAATGTGCTCACAGAAAAAGCGTGCCGCGGCATCACAAATTACGAACACAGACTAAAAAAACAATGAAAAAATAGCTTGAGTAATAAACACAGAGGGAATGCCCTGAGACCACTGTAACAGCGCATTGTGTTGATGGTGATGCTTGTCGATATTTAATCCCGAATCCCAGCACATTGCACATTGAATGAATGTTGGTGAGTGAATGAATATTTGTGAATGAATGAATGTGGGTGAGTGAATGAATGTTTGTGAGTGAATGAATGTGGGTGAGTGAATGAATGTTTGTGAGTGAATGAATGTGGGTGAGTGGAGGAATGTTTGTGAGTGAATGAATGTGGGTGAGTGGATGAATGTGGGTGAGTGAATGAATATTTGTGAATAAATGAATGTGGGTGAGTGGATGAATGTTTGTGAATGAATGTTTGCGAATGAATGAATGAATGTTTGTGAGTGAATGAATGTGGGTGAGTGAATGAATGTGGGTGAGTGAATGAATGTGGGTGAATGAATAAATGTGGGTGAATGAATAAATGTGGGAGAGTTGCAGACTCAGCTGCTCTTGCTCTGAGACGCACATGGCTGACTGCTGGTCATTTTCTCCTGCAATCTGACATTTGGGCTAGAGAGCTACAGAGCCAGGGGAACAGATCACAGGTTTCCAGCTGACCCGAGGAGTCTCCGGTGAGCGATGGGGCCTGGGTAACCTGTCCTGACCAATGATATGCTCAATTATGTGATTGATCGTGATTACATTACCATATGACACACCACCCTGCTGTGGAGACCTGCTGACCCAACCTGTCACTCAAGTCTGAACAAGGTGCTCATGGGTAGTGTAGTCATGAGAGATTTGCACTGTGAAAAATCAGTGGGCTCCAAACCATTCTGTTGTGTACCCTTGAGCCTGGTTATTACTGAAATATTTCAAACAAGAGGTAATAGCTCTATAAATAAGCTAAGTACCAACATGTCAGCACCATACTGTAAGTAAACAAAACATCACAACTTACTACAAGGAGCAGATATGATGCAGTAACTGTAGAATACTGAGGAGAACATGGGGGAAGTGGACTTAAGACAGATACGAAGCCCACGTCACAGGTGCTTCTGGGACAGACATTCCCAAAGGCCATTTCTGAGGCTCCTCCCAGCACAACCAATCCTACCAGCCTGACAATAACATTTTCATTTAGAGACAGCTAAAATGAGTTAAGTTATACATTATTGACCCGGTGGGGTAATTTGCCCTCTGCATTTGACCCATCCTTGTTACTTAGGAGCAGTGGACAGCCACAGTGCAGCGCCCGGGGACTCCAGTTCTGAGGCCGGTGTCTTGGTCAAGGGCAACAGCAGGAGTATATCTAACCTGACAATGCTGCATCTGACATTTCTGTCACATCTTTGACACTTCTTCTTTTAAGTGTGAGCACAACCAAACCGCACAGAAGGCAGGATTCTATATTTGTTTATTTTCAGTTAGAAAACAGACATTTAAATGCGCACCAAGTGCATCCTCTGACAGGGCACTGCATATGCCTGGAAGCAGAGAGACAGCCTGTAAAATGAGGACACTAGCTGACCCTCAGCTGCATGCACTGTGTCTTGGTAACAGCTTTGAGAGCTCAAGTTAAAGAAGCAACACATAAGCTAAGTATGGTTCAATAAGTTCTAGCATGTAATTATCACCAGCGTTAGCAACTATATGAAGCTGATGGCATGTGGTGGGCTATTTATACAGATAAACTAGGCCGCAGACGTCACAGCTCCAGAAGGTATAGGCTACATCTCGGAAGTCTGTTTGACTAATTCTCCTCCTTTCATGGCATGCTGGAGCTAAAGTGCTGTCATTTATGCTTCAGAGAAAGCAAATACCATGAATTTAATACCCAGGATAGGAAAAAAACTAAATAAATAAATGAAAACCACTTAAAATAAAAACCACATGAATGAAATGTGATCTGGTTACAAACTAATTACTAATTTCAAACTAAGAAATAATTCATTACATTACATCATTGGCATTTGGCAGATGCTCTTACCCAGAGCAACGTACAGTTGATTAGACTAAGCAGGAGACAATCCTCCCCTGGAGCAATGCAGGATTAAGGGCCTTGCTCAAGGGCCCAACGACTGTGCGGATCTTATTGTGGCTACACCGGGAATCAAACCGCCAACCTTGCGGGTCCCAGTCATGTACCTTAACCACTACGCGACATTCCTCTCTGAGCAATCACATTACAGCCCCTTCAGTGGGCACTCAGAGTTAAAGTGCTCTGCAATTTGCTCTACAGAGAAGGTGAGCAGAACATGGATTTCATGACTATAAGAACATCTACCCATCCATTACCTAACCCATTATTCCCAGCAAGGCCACGGGGTGCTGGAGCGTATCCCAGCATGCATTGGGTGAGAGGCAGAAATACATTGTGAACAGGTTGCAGATCCATCACAGGGCACATACACCATTCACTCACACACTTATACCTTTCAATTTAGACTCCAATTAACTGAACCTGCACCTCATTGGACGGTGGGAGGAAACTGGAGCATAACACTGACAGCTGTTTCAGAATGTTCTCGTGGCACATACCAAGAGGTCTGTAGACAAAAATGCACACAGCTAATACGTCTGCTCTTGCACATACATCAATACGGCCTTGTGACGACAACACTCATGGGACAGTAACACCCCCAATGGTAGCAAAACAAGCGATGAAATGCCTAATAGTCCATTACTGGGGATTGATGGTGCCACGCATTTGGACACACAACCAATCACCTTATCACATTACTCAAAGCTTTCAACATCCGGATCTCCTGCCTTTGACAAGCAGAGAGAGTGTGCGGTCTATCAGTTTAAACTCTGACCATGACACCGCGTGACGCTGAAGCTCGCTTAATTTCCATTAACCTGAAGGGAGGCATGAAAATTTTTTATTTTCCACCATTGTAAATGAGATGTTAAAACATCCACGGTTTACTGCCGATCGTAGTTTGAAGGTCAAAGGAAATTAGGCAACATATATAAACATCTAATGTCACTGAGTGAGTAATGTTTTTAAAGACAATCTCTGGAGCATTGCCTTTATGACAGTACTGTGCTTTCTGACATAAATGGGCTGCAAGATTTATGACTAATATCAATATGTTGTTGCTCTACCACAAAATGAGGTGGAATGATTAAGACAACAGTGATTACTATAATTCCCCCTGAATATGCTTTTTTACAACAGGAAGAAAAACAAATTATTGAGCTCGATACAAGTGAAATAAATAAATAAATGACAATTCTGTCACACAATAATAAAGACTGGCAGTGGCTGTCCAAGTCTTTCTTCTCTAAGAAACCCCCCTGACACAAAATACATTCATCTCTTCCATCCCATTTCCTTCAACACTGCAGTTTTCAGAAAAAAATCTGTTATGTGTGTGGCGAATCCCTGCAGAGGACCATCTGAATTTAATTAGGCTGCTAAACTACAGGAGAACATAATCACGCACTCAACTGTAATGATACAAAGTGATGTCTACACCAAGTAAATAGAGATGGTCCAGGAAAAGATATTTCAACATAAACATCTAACCTTGGGGAATAATATGCAATGGCAGCAATCAACCAACACCTCAATGTGCACAAACTGTGATGTGAAACCACTGCTACTTAGGGGAAACAGCAAAAGACAGGAACACAGAAGAAATCTATCCTTATTTTTTTACAAAAAATGTCCAAAAGATGCCAGCATTCAAACAGTTGCTTGGTTGGGGTGATGCTAGGTGGCATCAAGGTGCCTTGTCATCAAACCTCAGCTGGTTTAACCTTCCAGATGCACAGAAGCTACGTCCCGACCAGCACAATCAGGACATTCTTTCCAGAACCTTCCTTCCCTCTAAAGGAAAACAGCTGTGGCCTCTCCAACAGAAAGGCAGTGAAACATTAATGCCTGGCCTTGTTTACGATAAGCCAGGTGGATCTGACACAAGTCTCCTTAGGAGGCCACAAATGTTTATTAGAGATGTAAATACACACCAATGTATGCAATATTATCAGTCATATTTATATCATATTTCTTCAAGGTCGCCTATGTTTTGGACAATAATGATGATATGTGTTAGCAAATTATGTTAACAGACTTGTGAAAGCAAGTTCTTAGAAATCCCCAGGGTAGGGTGCATGTTACGTTGGTGTGTACTGTATTGCTGAAACCCACATTAGTATTTACAACATTCAAATTATGAAATAAACAAAAACATAGGAATACACAAAACTTGCATAACTGTGGCCCTGATGGTACAGTCAGTATTGTAATTTGTTTTGTGGATGTATACACACACTACAAAAAACTACCCATTAGTCCCACGGTGGAGAGACCAAGCTTAAACTGAAAAATATATTGTGGCATTCATCTTTTGTGTGTATATGTCTGTCAAAAGGGGAGAAAGAGTATTGATTCTTGTTCCTGGGCAAAAGAAAAATACACAGGAGTGATTTCAAAGCTGGCGTTTAATATGTTCTGCTGCCCTCCTTACCCAGTGAGCAAATGCTGGAATCTAGATGTCTACAGGGATGGAAATCTAGGCTGAGAGACATTTTGACTTCAACATACTGAATCTCTGGTATAACCCAGATATAATCTGGCTACATCCTAGTCAGGTAGAAAAGTTGGCTTAAAACCTTTCACCTGAATGCCTTTCACAGATTTTATACCACAAAAATCCATCTATACATCCATTTTCGAGCTCGCTGGTCAGGGCTGCAGGGAGTGCTGGAGCCTATCTTACCATGCATTGGGTGAGAGGAACCACAAAAATATTAACCACAAAAATGAATTTACTAGTGAGCTGTTCTTACCATGGTATGCCTAGGCATTCTTCTGCAATCTAAAACCAAAATATTACGGAATATGAGCTGAACGGGATCTTTTTTCAGGGTGATAAATTCACAAGATTCTCGAGATTCATGGGAGCTGCCATACTTCAAAGCAGCACAGATGTATAAGGGTTCTCTCCTGTCTTTGATTCCAGTTTAGAAAGTTTCTGGCAGTGAAATATGCCGTGGCAATGACATCACTCTCGGAGCCAAGAATTCTGGGAAATCTTTTTCAGCAGCTGAAGCTGGAGGACCACGTGCAGGGAGAACAGAAGAAGAAAGGTATTGTGGCGGGGTAATAAAGCACTTCCTGTTGTGGTGCCAGATGACATTATGATGAGATGACTCATGGAAATGGCGATTTTTAAATAAAACTGGCCTTTTCTGACACAAAAGGATGTAAAATATGTCAAGGGCACTTCACATACTTTAGTGATCTCACCAATCCAACAGAGGATAATTATAAGCAGATTTAATGGAAAAGTTTTATCAGACTGGGTCTGTGGCACTGTTATCTCTGGTCTGAGAGCAGAAGAGAGAGCACATTTAAAAAGCTCTCACAATGAAAATATTATATCACATCCAATAATCCAAGGACTGGGAGCAACAGGGTACATGAAATGTAGTTCACTTGTCTAACTGGCGAGCAATAATAATGAAACCATTTAGACCCAGGTGATTTACTTGTTAAGGCTTCAATGAGTCAGGTGAGTATAATTCTAGGACTGAAATTTTTATTCTGAAGTAACTGCATGCCTTCTATAGTATCCAACTGCAGTGGCTGTCCTGTCTCGTGTTAACAACTATGGGTTCGTCTAAATTGTTGGGTCATTTCCACCAAGAAGTAGAAGGCTACAAAAATTCTCTCAATGGTTCAAACTACCCATTTCCACTGTCACAAACATTATTAGAAAATAGATTTCACATAGAATGGCCCGAGACCAAGTGAGAAATGCTCAGAAGAAGCCACACATCACTGCAAAAGAGCTGTAAAAAAACAATAGCAAACACAAAATTAAGCATCTGAAGCATGCAAAAGAAAACGTTGAGAAGCCTGAAGCCTTCTGGTACGTTTGGAGAAAAAAGGGTGAAGGGAAGAACACCTTGCCAACTGTGAAGCTTGAAGGTAGATCCATTATGCTTTGGGGTTCTGTAGCAGCTGGGGGCACAGGAAATATTGTGCGAGTGGAAGGAAGAATGGATTCCACCAAATATCAAGACATTCTTGAGGCTAATGTTCAATGATCAGTTCAGACATTGACGTTCAAGATAGGTTGGGTATTCTAGAAAGACAATGATCCAAAGCACACCTCAAAATCAACCATGAAATACCTCCAGGAAAGACAGATGAAGTTTTTGAAATGGCCACCACAGTCTCCAGACTTGAATATTATCGAAAGTCTGTGGAGTGATCTCAAGCATGCCGTACATGGAAGAAGGCTGAAGAATATTTTTGAGCGAGAGGTGTTCTGCCAGGAAGAATGGGGGGGAAAAAAGCGAGAATTGAATGACTCTTAACTAGCAACAGGAAGCATTTACAAGCTGTTATAGTTGCCCGAGGAGGAGTTACAAAGTAATAACTGACAGGGTTCCCAAAATTTTGCACAGGGCCTTTTTCCTTTTTTTATTATTATGAAACTGTAAAAAATTTAAATGAAAAGTAATTGCTTTAAAATTTGAAGAACTATGTCATGTTTAATCAGCTTCGCTTATGTTCACTTCATATTAATTGTAAAAGGCTTTTTAAACACGGGTGCCCACATTTTTGCACACTACTGTATGTCCCAAGCAATATGTACTTATGATTCCATGAATATTTCAGTAGCATACACAATTATTCTTGCAAACATTAACCAACTGTTTTAATTTGTACTATTGTGAAGAGCTATTCCATGTGTCTGGCTAAAGAACAATATGAGGCATTAACAAGAATTACATTAAAAAAACCCAGTCATACTGTATGATCACATTTATATCCAATATTTTGGATCTATTCTTTGGCATATATAAAGGGCCGCTAAAATACTGTGGCACTCTGTCAAGAAGAACTGACCATGAAGAGCTATATTGCAGCTCCAACACAATCGGTGTAGCAGAAATGTCTAAACTGTCAGTGGGTGATGAGAATGTCTGTATGACACAGATAGTTCTGATGATTTACCATCTTTGTTAAGATGTTAAGCTAAAGTCCTGATACACTGGTGACTAAAAGATACCACAGCACTTATAAAATTCCTGAACTGATTATCTATACCTGGCAACCTAATCATTACCAACATCCCTTGTATGCCCAACCTGCCCTGTCCCTCCTGGTTTAAATATGAAATAAGAGAAGATACAGATACACTATCCACAAATTGGCCTCGATTCAATCAAAATTTGCCTTACAATTTGACTCACAATTGAACATGAGTGCTAGTAATTTCTTCATTAACAAGTCTGGAAGCTGCCCAATTTCCAAACTGTAGAAAAAAGCCAGCACTTTAATTTGAAATTAAATCAAAATGATGGGTAAATGTTAGCCATTAAAACTCTACAGGTCATCTACAGGTCCTATGTCACAAGACTGCAGTGTCAGTCACAGAGGCCAATAACTTCCTCTGACCTCGTTAGTCCATATACACCAATCCCTGAATGCAAATCGGGGCAGTGCACCCAATCAAACATAATACATTTTATCAACTTCCTCCACAGATATTGAAGACATAGTACATACTGTGTCAGCAAATTAACAACATCAACCAACAACTCAATGTTAACTTAATATTAGGATCTACTTTTAATATTAAGTATTTTCAAATGAGAGATGAGGTTTTGCGCATTTAACTTCAATTCAAGTTTATATTCACGTTACATTAAATTAACTTTAAATTTCAATTCATCCCCTGCACTTGGCCCAAGTTAACACAGGGAGCCAGTCACTCTGAGTTCTAACTGTAACTCAACTCAAAACCTAGATAGAATTCCCA
This sequence comes from Conger conger, assembly GCF_963514075.1. NCBI lineage: Eukaryota > Metazoa > Chordata > Actinopteri > Anguilliformes > Congridae > Conger > Conger conger. The sequence continues at coordinate 20,781,799 of NC_083770.1, read as the reverse complement.
AATGGATTTTAAAAAACTGTACACAAACTGATCTCTAGAATGGTTTTTCAAGGAAAGAGTGTCCCCTCTGTGAACTGAGTGTTTACCCGACAGTCTCCTTCATTAAGGTTAGGCGTTGCACACTCGTTAAGACCTGAAGGCTGACCTACCGCCAGAATTATGTGCACGACTTTCACGGAAACGGACAGGCGTTGACATCTCCGAAGTTTTGCCAATGGTGACATCTGTATTGGCCGCATAATCGGAAGGACCGCAATGTGGTGAACTCCTTCACACATTTTCTGGATTCGGGACCAGAAAGTGGTCATAGAGATGCGAGGGTTATGGAAACAGAGCCTGAAAGCCTTGCCCTCATCTTCCATTCAGTCATCCTCTCCAAGCCTGCTTAGGGAGAGCTTCTCATTGGAAACATTCTGTATACCTTTATTGCTGAATTGCCCAGCAGGTCTACTTTTGTTTCATTTAGGTATATATTTGTTTTCCAAGAGGAATGACCCTAAACTGATAAGACAGATATCCTGCATTTTACACATTAAAACAGACAAACACAATAATATTTTCCTGTTAAATATGTGGAATAAAGTATTATATAACACAAATCAGCAAATTGCACAATCTAAGTTTTACACCATGACCCTGGTTGTTTTAATAACAGAATCAGAAAACCTCATTCAATCAGCAGTCAGAAAGACTGGCACCGACCAGCGTTATGCCTAAGTTTGCTTTTGCAAGTACAGGAGCCAACAAAGGGGAAAATGCCAAAAGGCCCACTCACTAAAAACATTGAGCAAGACAAAATTTCCATCCAATGCTTTTTCCCCTCCAAGTACTCTGTAAATTATGCAGACGGGATAAGAGCTGTGATCTCAAAAGCACAGATTTCTGTCAAAAGCCTGTGAACTCATCTCGGAATAATCCCTCTTCGTGTAAAATGGGCCTTGAGAGATCTCTGCAAATGTAGATTTATAAATGTTTGGACACGGTATTCTTTGTGAAGAGCTGGTATACACAGGACGTACGGTACTGCTGGTTAAGAACCACATAAAGGTAAACAGTGAAAATGATCTGAAAATGCTTAGCTGTGCAAAAACATGCAGTACAATACACTTTCAAATACCAACCTCGACTGTGTACGCAAGTCTCGCTTATCGAAATCGGCCAGATCTGACACAGGCTTTCACGGTATTGCCTGTCAGCTCAATACATCTCTCGCATAGTTCTCCTCCTATCCTCTGTACTTACCGGCAGCAGAGGTTCAGCCACACTGCGCTAGCGATTGTTCAGACGCTAACAGAGTGCAACGGGAAAGACCCCCAAAACCAGTCATTTAGCCCAGCAAAGAAATAGCCACTTCAAAGCATCTCCTCCCCAACATGGGAAAATATTTATGCCGGTCCCTTTGAGCGAAACAATAGGAGGGGACTTCAAACCGAGCCACCGTTGAAGCCGTCGGTCACAATGCGCTCGGCCTCTCACAATGATCCACTTCCTTGCACGGTAGCGTCGCTCAGTCCGTCACTAATGTGCCAGAAAGGCCGATTGTCCTCAGTTGTTGGCTTGTCACTAAGGGGATTCAGGCCCTGGAGCATTCCAGGGAAGACCAGATGCTCCTGGACAATGATGCTGGGGCGGACCTGGTACACCTGCACCGGCTCTGTCTGAGCCCGGTCACATTGCCATGACTGCTCCGGTTAACTCACGCCCGCTGCCGACTAGGGGCCGGAGGCATTCCAGGGCCCGGCGTCCGGGAGCGGACATGGCGTGCGGCGTGCGGCGTGCAGCGTAGGCCGGGGTCAAATGCGGAACTGTTTTGGATTCAAATACTTTTCTGTGCTTAACTGATTGCGACTGGTGCAACTGAGTCAACCAAGAGGACCAGAATTCAGGGATTTGTACTTCTTGAGAGTATTTCATAGGATCCTATACAACAGAGCTCACTAAAGCGTAGAAAAGCACAAAAACAATAACGAATTTGACCCAGGTCTGGTACAACGTCCAGGTCTATGATAATGCCCTAGCAACATCCATGACACTAATGTACTGTATTCTTTATGACAGACACCAAAAGGTCCTGTCACTTTTAATATGGAGAAGACATGGCCGAGGGGCGGAGGGACATTATTTTCAGCCCTTCTCGCTGCATTACGCAATGACTCGCTCAGGAATCGAATCACGGTTCTGTTGCTGAGGTCATAAACCAGTGCAAAAGGTTAGAGATTGAGATCAAAATCAGGACTGAGACAGAGATCTAGATTACATGACGAAATCTAATCTGTTTTGTAGCCTACAAGTGACAGGGAAAATCTTTTACTGGCAGCCTTAGAACTAACTTGTGTAACCGCTGCTAAAGTTAATGAGGAAATATTGGAAAGCTGCTTACGTTTGATTAATTACAGTGCACAGACTTTGCAGTGTGAAAAGTTTTGGGCAGCCTGTTCATTATTTTTTAGAGCTGCTTCATTTCTCTTTTCTCTCTTTTCTTTCTTTCCCCTTTCTTTTCAGTATTATGCCCTATTACAATGCATACATATGCATGCATACAGCAGATTGTGGATGATGTATTCAAGGGACCCCTTAACACTTTTTCCCTTCAACATTGAATGCTTTAGTTCCTGCCAGCTCACCAAATTCCCTTTAGGTAGAGGTAGCCCCTGCCCTGCCTAACACAGCTGTGTGACAAATATAAATCACCCCCCCCCCCCCCAACGTACAGGCGCTTCTCCTTCAGAAACCATCCGAGGGAAATCCAGCCCCCTGAGCCACACTGTGACCCCCTCCCCCGGGTACCTAATCTGCGTGTTTCTCCTGTCAGCCTCGGAGAGCAGAACACAAACACGACTTTGTCCCCAGGCCTTTAGATGGGCCTCTTTCGCCTCTTTCAGCCACGCGCCAGTCACACGCCCGCCGAAGCACCTGTGCCAGGTGAGCTCAGGTGTCTCTCCCTCTCTCTCTCCCTCTACTCTGCAGGCTGAGAGGCCCAAACATGCCTCGTTTTGGGCCACCGTGCCAGGAAAAAAAAACATCAGGAAAACACTGTCGTAATGGTTTTATCCTCAAAGGTCTCTTATAGATCAGAGATGAAGAACCATCAAATCCTCCCCACCCCCCCCCCGCCCCGTGACAAATCAGAGCCACAGAAGCAGAGGCAGGTCTCCCCGGGAGTGGCACGATGAGCCGGCCCTAACACCCCATGTGCAATTTACACTTAATGGCTCTGTCAATGCTTAGTGCATTATCTGCTCCCGCGCGGCCATTAGCGCGGGAATAGCACTGCTGACACACAGAGGCCTGTGCATTAGGTGTCCAATTTGTGATTTGCCGATCAGATTAAGAAGAGGAAGGCCAACCTAGCGCCTTCAGCGTGTTTCACTTATCTGTAAATGCCCCAGCGCCCCCACGCTTTCCTCCGGAGGATCAGCACAGCGCAAAAACCAAAGAATAAAATGGTATGGTAAATGGTTGCCATTTATATAGCACCTTTATCCAAAGCGCTATACAATTGATGCTTCTCATTCACCCATTCATACACACACACTCACACACTAACGGCGATTGGCTGCCATGCAAGGCAACCAACTCAGTTAGCTCAGTAAGTTAGTCTCAGCGAGTATTCTATTTACATTAGAATCTTATTTCTATTACTTTTTAGCAAAATAAGACAAAGCAATTGCCAATGAGGTGAGACAGTTTGACAGTGGGGTAGGAACATTTCACTTGTAACTAAAATAAGCTATTATTTTCTACTTGAGAGAAAAGAAACTTTAAGACTCATCACAAGACTAAAACAGTTTTTAGTTGTATACTTGGAAAGCTACAGTATGTCCAAATGCCCTCATCTTCAGTCACAGGTTTGTCTGCTCGTTGAGCTGCTTGGCAGTGAAGGATGACCGAGCTTGGCGCAAGGTTGCTGCTGATTACATAACAGCCACACAAACGCTCTTTCTAGACACTGAAACCTGGCCCAGAAATCCGTACAGCAAATGCAAAATGAGGGAGACTAGCCAAGACCCTGACTTAGTTCAACATTTTTGCGATAAAATAACATTGCTAAGCGAACATGGACTAATAAAATAAATACAATTATTGATAAAGGCATGAATGGGTAAATACAAAAAAACTGTAATATCATCCAGGCTGCATGGCACCTGGAGATCATGAACATCTGTTCCCTGGGTTACTGATGGTGTATGATACTGAAAAAGTCATATTAGTTGCGGCAAAAATGAAACTGTCAGATTGACGAGAGTGAGCTGCGGTTGATCTGATAAGATGGGCAGCTGACATCAAAAGGAGCCTTCAGAAACCACACCGCTGTTCCGCTGCATAGCTGTGTCACTACTGGCCTCTTTGTACCTTCTACGCTAATCTGTGACCCACATTTAACAGCATTTATTTGTTTTGACTCCAAACTGCTCAGAGGAAACCCTCGAGACACTAGAGAGATGCCGATGGCAGCAAAGACAGATGCACACCCATACTGTGTAAACCCAGTGGCATTGTTATAATGTCCTAAGGTACAGTGTGCAAAAAATCTGGGTGCCCCTGGTCAAAAAGGCTTTCACAATTAAAGTCTGAATTAACAGAAGTGAACCTGACCTGACCAGGTACAAGTACACGGTACACATTTCTTCAAATTCTAAAGTAAGATTACTTTTCATTAAAAAATTTTACAGTTTCAAAATAAGGAAAATGGCCCAGTGAAAACGTTTGGGAACACTGTCAGTTAATACTTAAAAACTCCTCATCGGGCAAATATAACAGTTTGTAAAGGCATCCTGTAGCCAGGTAAGAGTCTTTCAATTCTCGCTTTTAGAATTTTTCCCCATTTGTCCCGGCAGAACACCTCTAGCTCAGAAATATTCTTCGGCCTCCTTGCATGTTCGCCATATTTGAGATCTCTCCACAGATTTAACATTCAAGTCTGGGGACTGTGGTGGCCATTCCAAAACCTTCATCTGTCTTTCCTGGAGGTATTTCATGGTTGATTTTGAGGTATGCTATGGCTCATTGTCTTTCTGGAATACCCAACCTCTCAATGTCTGGACTGACCATTGAATATTACATGTGGTGTAATCCATTCTTTCTTCCAATGAATCCACCTCCATGTTTAACAGTCGGCAAGGGGTTCTTCTCTACAAAGGGTTCACCCTTTTTTGTCCAAACATACCTTCTTTGCTGGTGGCCAAAGATTTTCATCTTGGTTTTGTCAGTCCAAAGCATATTGTTCCAAAAGGCTTCAGGCTTCTCAATGTTTTCTTTAGCATACTTCATTTTGTGTTGAGGTCGTTCTTTCTGGTAGCTCTGCCATGTAGGACTTTTTTAGGGAAGACCAGATGTTTAAAGTACGTTGTAATGTTGTCCTGTGACAGTTCGACCCACATTTCTCACCAGGTCTCAGGCCATTCTATCTGAAATCTTTCTTGGTCTTCCAGACCTTGCCTTGACTTCAACTGTTCCATTTATCTTCCATTTTCTAATAATGTTTCTGACAGAGGATAAAATAGTGAGAGAGTTTTTGTAGCCTTCACCTTCTTGGTGGAAATGATCCATCTTCATTCTGACATCCATGGACAACTGTTTAGAGGAACCCATGATTGCTAACACTAAACAGAACATCCACTGCAGTTGGATACTTTAGAAGGCATGGAGTTACTTCAGAATAAAAAGTTCAGCCCTGGAATTATACTCATCTGACTCATTGAAGCCGTAACAAGTAAATCACCGGGGTCTGGGGCTTGGTAATCATCTTTTTAAAAAGTACTAAAGAGTAATTCAAAAGCGTTCCCGAAATTTTGCACAGGGCCCTTTTCTTTTTTATATCATTTATAAACAGTACAAAATCAATGAAAATAAAAATAATTAAATTAAATTAAATTTCAGATGACTGCAAAGAATAAACTCTTTAAACCCTAAGGTTTTACACAATTTATCCACTGCTAACATCAGTGATTATGCAACCTTATATAATAGGCACAAGATTTTTATGAAAAAGTCTGCTTGCTAAGTACAATATTTACATAGCAACACACTTGAAAGGAATAATATTTACTTGATTATGAGCACTTGTGACAAGTCACTGCTTTTTGTCTAAAACTTATACTAATACTGAAGAAAGTACTGTGCTCTACGGAGAAGTGAGACAAAAGTATGGGGAGGGAAGTTAGAACTTTCAATCTTCTTAACAATAAATGTGTATGCTATGCTATGTTATGTTGTAGGGACCACGTAACTACACTTCCCATGACTCCACAGGACACTTCCGCGATGTCCACCCTGGCATGACGGTGGACATCGCGGTGGGAGCAATAACGGTGGGAGCAATAAACTTAGGACAAGCATTGTCCAGCCCTTCTATTTGACTCCTCTTTGCCCTTTTCTTCACCTCAGCAGCCTCTGGCCTCTGGCTCCTGCAACTGCATCATGCCCTGATCCCGACACTTGGACAGAGGTCTCCACAGTGCAGGGACACACCTAGCTTACCTTGCAGTAACTTAAAGTGGCCTATAGTGAGTGGAAATTTGCGTGCGCGAATCGCTACATCAGCTCACCAATACAACTACAGCAGCAAACCTTTCCACATGGAAAATGAACCGGCGGACATCTTTCAGCACCACATGGGAACACCCCAGCTTTGCGCACCTGTCCAGGTCAAGAATTCACAGCCACTTCTACAAGGACAGCACCTCCTTTTGGATCCAGCAATGAGGTGGACAAACATTCTTAGTCTTAACTGATATTGTGTTTTTATATTTGCTTTGAGTTATCGTTTGAATGCATTCTGTTAGTTGTTTATGTGAATAGATTCACCATCATTTACGTATATATAGAGTTAAGCTACGCAATAATCTCTCTTTTTCCACAGCTAACACTAACACTCCCACTCAGAACTCTAGCTAACTACCCAAGCTAGCTACTTTTACCTTTCCTTTGTCCAAGGGACATGTGTGCACACACACACACACACACACACACATACGCACACACAGACCTACCTTGTACTAACTACATTAGCTCATCACCCCATTTATGTTCTGTGTTTGTAAATATAAAATATTCACATATATTTTGGAAAGTTTGAAATTTCAGACTATCCCATCAACACCTTTTGTGAAACAGACGATTAAGATTAATTCATTATGCACCAGAATGTACTGAATGTTTGTAATTCCACGAATCTCGGTCCAAAAGGAAAACAACTTCACTGGTTGAAAATTTGAATGGCTGGTTTTCAAACTCTCATGCCTTGGGTCAATGACCCTTCCTGTGTATTTTATGCCAAGTGGTTCCCTCAGGAAAGCACAGATTAACCCTTTGAAGAGTAGAATTTTTTGGGGGAATTTTTATTCCAAGTCAGTGTTCTAGAACTGCGCTGTTTTCAATCACCACTAGTGATTGTAACATCAGCATTAGAATGTTCACTTAAAAACATTACATTTGCGTGACCTCACACCTTAAAGGGTTAATAAGTAGCCCATTCGCTGGAGAGCTGAGCCAAACTACTTCTCATCGGATTTAAGCGGGAACGTGAGCTGTGAATGGCCTTGAAGAACCTTCGAGCAGCCTTCACTAAGGACTCTATTCACTAGCCTATTGACATATTTCCTCTGCTTGCGGGGGAGAAATGCATCGCTCCAACATGCTCAGCTCAAAAAAAGAATATTATAGGTGCCATGCCACCATGTTATTTATGTGGTACATGAAAATGCATTTCAATTCAAATGTATCTTTTTGGTGAGGGGTGTACCTTTGACTGATTCTGAGATACTTTTGGGCGCTTTAAACTTTGACTTGAGTATATAGAAAAAACAACTTTACTGTGCAGGCATCAGTGTATTTACCTGGTGCTCTTTGTGGAAGCAAAATGGCTGCTTGCTTTGTAAGTCCCCACTAATGCTTCAAGGTTTTGTTTTCACTATCTTCAAAGAAAAATGGGTCCCTAACAAATGAAAAGGATTACCTGTTGTTAACATAAAAACCTTATCTTTTCGATAGGAATTACTGCGCTTTTGTGTGCAACAAAAACATCTAATGATGAAAATTACATGTTATTGGTGAGGATGATATCAGACGATCATTATCTACTGTATGCGCAGTAGTAGGTCTTTTTTAAAGACGTGCCATACCTGCTATATCTTTCCCAATACACACGATAATCTCAAATTCGCTTAATCTCAGAATAAAAGTTTATCTTGCATTGGTGCATTTGTTCTTTAAACACAGCTGTTAGGTGTACAGGGTGCGGGGTTCTTCTGAGCCTCTCCTCTATCAGAGCTGAGGGTAAACAGACGGTAGAGATAATACCGGTAGTGTATTAGAACAAAATGATAAGAAAAAACATACCAGACAATAACTTGGACTAAATCTGCACTTTTTTTATTTACTGACTTGACATTCATCTCCAGCCCCTTGACACAGCCTGCATGAACTATTATTGTCCAGGGAAACCATTACCAAGCTTCCATGGAGTATGTACCGTAGGCTACCATTGTATAAAAAGAAACACTCGCCCACCTTGTCTGGCACTCTGCCGATCTTTAAAAATGAATGTTTTTCAAACAGGAAGGAAAGAAAGGAGGCTGGAAGTTAACGTCTTTAATGAAAGTGGACTTTTGTCACAGTAGGACACGCATAAAGCTATCTGCTTAGCTTTGTCATCATATTCCACTGACAGAAAAGGATTAGTTCACAGACACAATACATTCTCTCTTCATTTGTCTCACACCTTCCTGCCCAGCTCTTAACGGCCCTGGCTTTCAATAAAAAATAATCAATATACAGTATCCTTCACTGCTCTGGCATTAAATGGCTGTCTATAGAGCTGGTTCGTAAAATACTGCATGGCTCCAGCATACACACGGATTTCTTCTGTGCCAAATGTGTGATAATGGCTCCCTTCTGTCAAATGCGTCGCTTTATGAAGACCCTCCATCAGTGCCGTTGGTGAAAATATACAGCACATAATCCTACTGTAGTTAGTCAGGAGCTAGTCGTTATCAGCAGTGCTACTTTAAAAATGCTATAGATTATGTCATTCAGCTCATTTTGGCCAACAGCCACACACTGGTCTTCAAGTGACCTTCTTTAACTCTCAAGGTCATATCATCATGTTATTTTACATTAAAATGATTCAGGAGAGTATAATATAGTGACTTAGGTGGATATACTGTAGGTCAAATGTGTGTTTGTTTGTGTGTGTGTGTGTGTGTGTGTGCAAGCTTGCATGCATGTCTGTGCCCACAGTATGTGCGTAAGGCCAAATATTAATAAAAATAAGGAGAGCACCTTGCTAATTAAAATATCCAATCTCTCTAGCTGCTTGTGAAAGGTTATGGTCTGTTTCTAAATTGTCTTTTACCATTTTTTTTATGAGACACTTAGATGAGACATATATTGTGTTGATGCATTAAACATCTTGAATGCTCTGTATGTACAGAATAAACTGACTAAGGTTCATGGTAGGGGCCGTACCACATCACCCACCATAACAACACAGTAAAACCAGCTTGACTTATGACTTATAATACACATAACTGCCACCAGCAGAATTTGTTTGTAATTTATTTTAATGGTTAAACAATATCTTTCCAGCCGCCCCATAACTCTTGTCAGTTCCCGAGCCCTTCCTACACGGAGCACACAAAAGTGAGAAGAAAGTACGAGAGGCCACCTACAGTACGGTAATGCGGACGGTCAGACACAACAGAGAGATGTCTGGGAAATCTCTGGGGTCCATTACACAGACAACAGCCCCCTTACCCTGCCTGTTGTTCCCGGACTGCCATTTCCTAGCAACCAGGAGCGACTCGGTAATCATTCCCCACTCCCGTGCGTTTCCCACCTGGGACAAAGACACTCGGCCGCATTGTCATGGCAACGGCAACAGCCACACAAGCAGCCGGCCCTTTAGAGCGAGTGAATGAGGAAACGCTGAAAGGGAAGGGTGCGTTAAATGCTTAGTGACCCCGGGTTTCCCACTGTTCCAGTGTAATTACAAAATTGCTTCAACAAAAAAAGGAAGTTTCTGAATGAATGTGCACAAGGAAAGGGGGGTTTCTCTGCTGTCAAGACTGTTTGATGACGAGTTTAGAATGCATGCGCAAAAATCCGGCGAAAAAAAAAAAGTTGCTCACTCACGAGTCGGATATAATGAAGGGGGCCACCTACACTGATCAAATAGCTGGCCGATCGCTCCATCTTAGTCTAACAGCCAACATGTCCTCTCGCACAGTACGGTTTGTTTGTTTCTGCGAGCTGTTTGGACCCAAAAACAGTGTCGCTCCTAGTCCAAAACACTCCACAGCACAAAACAGCGCACAGACACGGGTCCTCAGGCTGCCTTCTGCCGTACAATGACTCCACGTTAAGATCCAAATGTTAAGTGCCTGCTTCACTCTGAGAGAAATAACAGGTCTGGAGAAAGGCTCCCACCGTTACTTTGACAAACTTCCTGGAAAACACGACTATTCAGCATCAGCAGGCTTTTCAGCAACTCTTTCCCGTAGTCACTGTTAATGTCAGTGAGATCTCAAGTCAAAATGAAAGCTTTGGCTTTATTTGCGCACGTAATACTCACAGGGATATATTAACTAACATTGTTTAAATATGTTTGGCTTCAGGATTCAAGCATAACTTTGTTAACTTTTTTTCCAACCCAATTTGGACTCACCAGTTGTTCACCCCTCCCCAATACACTTGCCTTTGAGCCAGGGATGGTTTAATACCCTTTGATCCACAAAGAACCTCCCATTGTTATCCGTGCTTCAGACTTGAACACAGCATGGACAAACTGCTCAAATTCAGAGTAAAAAACATGTCTAAAAGCAGGAAGCTCTCCTGTTCCAGTCAGAGCTCAGCACTGGACCAATGCCCTCCTCAGCCAATTGCTTTGGACATTATTTTTCATATGCTTCCTCCTGTTTACTTGTGGAAACCTGAATGATTGAACAGCTAACCACATTGCTGAAACAGTCCACTAATAATCACTGCTTTCACTACTTCTAGACGGAGTTGAGGAAAATGTCCTTGCACTTCGGGGACCCTGAAACATCTTGTGCACATTTCTTATCATTAAAAGATACTCCCTCCACCAGATGGTCTGGTGCTGCTACGCTGGGAGAAAAAGGAGTTCTTAGAAAGAAAGTGGGCAGGCATTTAAAGACTTTTTCTCCATTTTAAGATTAACTCTAAAATGGAGGATTCTGGGGATATCTACTGCAAAATGCTTTTATGTGTCTCCTGTGTTTTTGTATGGTATGAATTTGGTGCAGGGCTGCCCAACCCTCTTCCTGGAGATCTACAGTCCTGGAGGTTTTCACTCCAACCCTAACAAAGCATTTAACAGCTAGCAATCACATTGAGCTCCTAATTAGTAGAATTCTGTGTGGCAAATTAGGTTGGAGAGAAACCCTACAGAATGGTAGATCTCCTGAACAGGGTTGGGCAGCCCCGCTCTAGCTGTTGAATGAGTTGTGCTTTGTTAGGGTTGCAGTGAAAACCTACAGCACAGTAGGTCTACAGGAACAGGGTTGGGCAGCCCTGCTCTAATTGTTGAATGAGTTGTGCTTTGTTAGGTTTGCAGTGAAAACCTACAGCACAGTAGGTCTCCAGGAACAGGGTTGGGCAGCCCTGCTCTAGCTGTTGAATGAGTTGTGCTTTGTTAGGGTTGCAGTGAAAACCTACAGCACAGTAGGTCTCCAGGAACAGGGTTGGGCAGCCCTGCTCTAATTGTTGAATGAGTTGTGCTTCGTTAGGGTTGCAGTGAAAACCTACAGCACAGTAGGTCTCCAGGAACAGTTTGGAAAACCCTGATTCACAGCAGAGGGCCTCGGTGGCAGCAGGCTTTCGGAGGGTGAAACGTGACTTACCGTTGGCCTGGTAGTCCGTGTGCCCATCGGAGGACGCCTGCAGCATGGCGGATCTTCGATAAACCACGTGGACGCGGCCCGTCTCCTCCCGCGACTGCGTGCCTCTCTCCAGCGGCTCGATGAAGTATTCATCCGAGTCGGTGCGGATCATACCGGCCTGGTCACACACAACAGGGAGAGGAGTTATGACACGGCAGTTCAGGTCTGCCTAGTCTGCCCAGCCACTGCCTGAGGTACAGTCTGCCCGGCCACTGTCTGGGCTACAGTCTGCCTGTTGAATAATAGAGATGGTAAAACCTCGCTCTCCATTGGCTTGCGTTCAGCAGTAGGGAATGGGAATAGAGATTACTCAGTTCTATTACACTGATAATGACTTGTCAAAGAGGTAGAATGTGTTCCCTGAAGTACCTTTCACTTAAAAGTGAAGTATTTCAATGCACAGATAGTGAGTCATTGGGCTTCAGACTCCACAAGTCAGGGAACATGACAGGATCTATAAGTGTATGCAGCACTAATTGAAATAGAGAAAAATTATGCAATTTAGATGTTCTTTTAGATATTTATTCTGCATAATAATAGAAGAGATTCAGGTAAAAGATAATCTCTCTTCTTTAGTGTCATTTTCAGATCTGACTATTCATTCATTGGTTCTAGTTAATATCCAAAATGATTCTTATTACTTAGAAAAATGATAAAAAAACAACAATACTTATGATTCATAGGCAAAATGACATCTTCACTGGGTTTGAGTCACGGCTCAAAGTCATAACAAGCACAAACTCCCTCTGAAGTAAGCCTTGAAGCAGCTAGACAGACATACATAAAAAATGGTCAGGCAAAATCAAACGCAGTGCCTGGTGTAACATCGCTTTAATTAAGCACACTGAAGATTTCATCTCTTGGGCCTTCATTAAACTGATGAATCTCAGATGCATTGTGTGCATGCACAGTGAATCTTAATCAGTGATACTTTCTCAGAAAAACAGACTTCCAGGGCATATAATGTTTGATTTCCTGCCCTTCCAAGTATCACGGAACATTAATTACACAGAACCTTTCAATTAAAAACTAAATTAGCGAGATAAATGAACAACCACAAATTAGAGGTGTCACAAATATATTACAGACCTTGCTGTTCATTATGAGGCATGTATGAAAAACCGCGATGAGAACATGTTTATGTGCAGGTGTGTGTGTGTTTGTGTGTACATGTCTGCGCATGTATACAGAGTATGTGTACTATATGTATTTGTGTATGCGTGTACACGTGTCTGCACATGTGTATATATGTGTGTGTATGTATGTGTGTTCATGTGAGCATGTGCATGTATGTGTGTGTACAGGTTGTCCATTGGCCTTCTGACAGCCCCTCTGTGTGTGTGTGTGTGTGTGGGTGTGTGTGTGTGTGTCTGTGTCTGTGTGAGTGTGTGTGTGTGTGTGTGTGTGTGTGTGTCTGTGTGGGTGTGTGTGTGTCTGTGTGTGTGTGTGTGTGTGTGTGTGGGTGTGTGTGTGTGTGTGTGAGTGTGTGTGTGTGTTTGAGTGTGTGTGTGTGTGTGTGTGTGTGTGTGTGTGTGGGTGTGTTTGTGTGTGTGTGTGTGTGAGTGTGTGTGAGTGTGTGTGTGTGGGTGTGTATGTCTGTGTGTGTTTGCCTGAATGTGCATAGACAGTATGCAGGTGTGTCTGCTTATATACACCAAGCATACACTCTTCTACTGCTGTAGCCTATCCACTTACAGTTATAATGCGTTGTCTGTTCAGAGATGCTCTTCTGCATACCACAGTTGTAATGTGTGGTTATTTGCATTACTGTCACCTTCCTGTCAGCTTTGACCAGTCTGGCCATTCCCCTCTGACGTCTCTCATTAACAAGGCGTTTCTGTCTGCAGAACTGCTGCTTACTTGATGTTTTTTGTTATTTGCACCATTCTCTGCAAACTCTAGAGACTTTTTGCGTGAAAATCCCAGGAATAGCCGTTTCTAAGATACTCAAACCACCCTGTCTGTCACCAACAATCAATCCATGGTCAAGATCACATTTCTTCCCCATTCTGACATTTTGTCTGAAAAACAGGCAAACCTCTTAATCATGTCTGCATGCTTTTATGCATTAAGTTGCTGCCACATGATTGGCTCATTAAATATTTGCATTAACAAGCTGGTGTACAGGTCACTACCCAATAAAGTGATCACTGAGTGTATGTCTGTGTTTGTGCACATCAATTTGTGCAAACATCCCTATGTGCACATGAGTGCACAGGTATAGTGTATGTGCATGCATAAAGTACACATACCTGTGCAAGTGTGCACGTGGGTGTGTGTACATGATGTATAGCATGTGTGTGCATTTGTGTCTGTGAGTGTCCAGATGTGTGCACATACTTGAATATTAGTGTGTGTGCATGTCTGTGTGAGTTTACACATCTGCATGTATGTGTGTTTGTGTGTGTGTGCATGTCTGTGTGTGTGTTTGTGTGTGTGTGTTTGTCTCACACCACCCCCTGTATCCTTAGTGTGCACTCCCATACTCACCCCCCCCCCTGCCCCCTCAGTGTGCGCTCCCATACTCACACCCCCCCCTGCCTCCTCAGTGTGCACTCCCATACTCACATACTAACGGCACCATAACCACGACGGGAAATTATAAACTTTTTAAGCATGGTAGGACACATGTATACAGACTTGTGCCCTAAATAACATGCTACATGCCTGTACGGTGATGTCTATAAACGGAAAATGGCCAGTCAAAAATCACTGCACCGTATTCGTTATCATTATTTTTAATGAGCAGCCAAGGGAACCATCTTAATTAAAAAGCACTAACCTGTTTTAGAAAATGAGAATGGAAATTTCTGAATAAAAAAATGAGAAAATGGCAAATGAAAATCAGCAAAAAAGCAGAGCCTTCAGCACAAAATATCAAAAACCAAAGAGAACAGACCCTGATGGAAGGACACCAAACATGAATCACGTGACCGCACATCAGACTCACAACACTGATTAGGAGGAACATTCAGGGGACTCCTGCTTTGTTTGGAAGGCCTTCCTTTTTCGAAATGCAGCAGAAGGAATCAGAAGAGATTTATCTCGCAACACATGTCAAGAAAATTTCCCAAAACAATATCAGTGAAATGAAAGCAGGATGCTCCGAATGTACCAGATTATGCGCTGTTTTACGAAGCCCGAATGTAAAACTACACGCAGCTGAAACTGGGTGTGCCGTATCTGGGCGAGTGCGGCGCAGTTCGGCTCCTAAATCTCTCCTGTGTCAGAGTCTAACATACATGGGACATTAATTCCAGCCTACATAGCCCAGCGCCTTGTCTGACCTACATTCCCACCGTAAGAAGCCTTGTGCGTCCACGCATCGGTATGAATTTCCATCAGACGCATATCTGCCAGGGTCACCCCTTCCCCATCGGACTTCCATCACAGCTTTCTGGAGAATTTCCCTCTTCCTAGTCCATTGTTCCTGATTTTCCTGAGCTATTGAACACTTGGGGGCCTGGTATTTTCGGTATTGCACAATAGTTGTATATTAAACATAGAGCTAACATATGTGCTATTATACGTGATATATTCCTGTTTTTCATAATGGTGATTTACACGCAGTATCACATTTATCCAGCAACATGCTCTTATTGAAAGTTCAGAGAAAAAACTGTAAAAAATTATGGCACTGAGGAAACTGGCTTAATGTAGTTTGCAAGCTTGGTATGCGCTGAACACTATCTTTCTCCAAAGCATTCCTGGCAAGGCTTCCTACAATATGTTTCAATGAGACCTCTGTAAACACGGATACTGTTGCGATGGCACTCTTGTGAAAGCTGTTGTGAAATGAGCATTTACTGTACAGAACCGCTAACAGTAACACAGGCCAAAATGATTATTCTTCCAAGAGAATATAATAGGAAAAGGATTTCTGTACTTCAAGGTAAACATATTTATTTATTTATCTATTTGTTTATTTATTTGTACCTTAAATTTATCAGGAAGTCCCACTGAGATAAAACATGTTTTTTTCCAGGGGGGACCTGGCCAAGTCTTAAGCAGAACTAAGAGGAACAATGTGCTGCTTGAAAATGACTTGATTATACGGTAGATGGTCAGTTATTCATTTGAAAAAACACTGCAGTAAAACTCTGGTAGAGAAGAAGATATTCTTCAAATGCGGATTTAAGGGTCTTTTACAGAGAAGAGGTGAAGGCGTTTGTGAAACTATAATTACACCTTTTTCGTTTCTTGAAGAAAGTAAGTGACAAAGCACCAGTCCTGGATTTTGATTCTTGCAGGAAATCTGCTGACATGCAGTGCAGATCGTACACTTTCATACAACCAATGGCTCCACACAACTTAGAACATACAGTGCCCTCCATAATGTTTGGGATAAAGACCCATCATTTATGTGTTTGCCTTTGTACTATTACTGAGATTTGTAATAAAAAAAATCGGGTTAAAGTGCACATTGTCAAATTTAATAAAGGGCTTTTTCACACATTTTGGTTTCACCATGTAGAAATTACAGCAGTGTCTATACATAGTCCCCACATTCCAGGGCACCAAAATGTTTGGGACACAGCAATGATATGTTGCATTTTGTTGCATATCCTTTGCATGCAATGATTGATTGAAGTCTGCGATTCATGGACACCACCAGTTGCTGGGGTATTGCAGCCATCTTTAGCTCATGCTTGTTGCAGGGGGCAGCCCCCTTAAATTTTATCTTCAGCATATGAAAGGCATGCTCAATTGGGTTCAGATTGGGTCATTGACTTGGCCACTCAAGAATTGACAATTTTTTAGCAATGAAAACTTTGTTGCTTTAGCGATATGTTTGGGATTATTGTCTTGCGGTAGAATGAATGAGTTTTGAGGCATGATAGGATGTGTCTATACACTTTAGAATTATTTTTGCTACTACCATCAGCAGTCATATCTTCAATGAAGATAAAGTACCTTCAGCAGACATATATGCCCAGGCCATAACACCCCCACTACCTTGTTTCACAGACAAACTGCAACCAGTGGTTTGCATCTTGCAGTGTAGCGTCTCCATTTCTGTTCATGAAGACATATCCACACCTGACTCCTTTCTGATCTGTCGGACAAGTGTCCGGGGATTGTTCTTGATCTTGGTAAGGCTCACTCACACCCACCCCCTCTCTCTCTCCCTCTCAGGTTTGGCCAATGTCTCTAACCGTTTTATTCTTGTCTCTCAATTTCATAATGGCTCCTTTGACTTTCATTGGCACAACTTTGGTCCTCATGTCGATAAACAGCAATAACAGTTTCCAAAGGTGATCAAAAGACGAGAGGAAAGATTAGGTGCTGAGAGCTCGCTGAATTGTTCACCTGTTGAGAATTAGGCAGAAACAGTGATCTGCTAACTGCTTACTGTGCATGACCACGGGCGAAGAGATCCGGGCTCCCTTCCTACAGTACTGCACAAATTAAACCCCTAAAACATGTCAAAAGAGAAAAAGTGCTGTAAGAGGTTCTGCATGTGTGAGGAATTGATGAGCGGTAAATCTAGCGCATTAGGGCGCTGGGCGTGCAGACGTGTAGAGGCTGTGTTCTGTGACTGCAGTGTCTCTGAAGGATGACCGTAGACCGGGAGCCTTGACGACCGCTTCACACACACGCACAGCTCATCTACAGACCAATGAGCCAGAGTCAAATAAATATCACGGAAAAAGAAAAGCGCTGCAGGAGGATGATGAAATTCATAACAATAGTGCACGTGGTGGCCATTTTAGGCCATGGTAATGTATTTAGCATAACTATGATTTATACCCGACACGTGCCTGACACTTGAGCCTAACTGAGCCAAGTATGAGAGCTAATGCTAGACCCATGTTTTGGTTGACACCATACTAGCCTGGATGCAAACAACTTTTGTATCTTTGACCTATAGTTAAAATGAAGTAAGAAAAATGGTGTTTGTTGCATTCATTTGTTAGTCAAAAGGCACATTTTGATTGGGTGTGCATGGGAGTGACCGTGGACCAAGGACTACATCAAAAAACTGGCCAAATAAACAAACGAACAACGAACAGGTGAAAAGTAAATGTGGAGGATAAACTTAATGCCATGTCAGTCTGAGGGTGTGATCCCATGGGGTGTGATCTTTGGACCGAGTACAGTGATCTACAAATCTACGCAGTTAAAATTTCAGTGTTAAATAAACCCTGTTGGACCCATATACACTCTGTTTGTGTTGAATTAACACTGGGCATTGGACTGTGTACATCGACTGAGACCAACAATGCGCAATGCATTTGAATGGAAGAAAGACTGTAAACTGGGAGTTCCTGGGCCGAGGAGCCACAGAAAACAATGGGCTTTCATCCTTACTGGCTTGAATGCCTGATAACCTTACGGCCTATTTTCTGAATGACTTCAACAACAAAGTGGTCTCAAAGTAAACTGAGTGAATCCTATGACTTTCCCATGACCCACATTTCGGCATGAGAGTTCCCCAGATCAAGCCCTTGAATGATGGCATTCCCCCAATCTATGTTCAATACAATTCATTCACAACTGAAGGGCAATGCGCTGAATCAGGACCAGATATTCCCCTTGAGGGCAATGCCACGACAGTAACTCATTACACAGGGTTCTGCTGTAACTCCAAAGACTACTGCATCGATGTGAACCACACTGTATTCTCTACAACAGGGATCTCAAACTCAAAGCATGTAGGGCCGCGCTGGTTTTTCATGTGTTCTTTCACTTAAGTGCTTAATTTAGACCAAAGTAATTGATAGGCTATACAGTTTTTGGTCCTTGTTCCCGAAGGACTGAAGGTTGAAAACAAATCACAAAAGCCAGCAGAGACTGCGACCTCTTTCAGACCTCTACAACGTACACACGGAATTATTTTACCATTATCCTCACTTTTATTTGAACTATTTAATGAGTAAATTAAACTATTTCTGTTTGCACTTTTGTAAGTCACTCCAGATAAAAGCACCTGCTAAATGCCTCAATGTAAATGCAGCTTATACGCAATATGAAATGACTTCTCACATCTAACATTCACATAAGACGGTCTCATCTTTAAGACACTCACTAGTCCATTTTCTAACTGGCACCATTATAGTTTATTTTAAAAGACGAACTGGGGGACAGGAGTTGGAAATTAGCCAGAGCTATACTTTTTTGGGGGGGGGTTTGTTGTAACAAAATGAAATTATACTTCCCGCAACAAATAAAAAAATAAATAAATTGTGATATATGGGAACATTCAGTATGAGAAATGACTAATTTAAAAATATCCGATTTCATAAAGGCTGCATTATTTTGCAGGTATTTCTGAAAGAGAAATAGCACATGGAGGTGTGGCTTGGCGGTATTGGCGGTATTGGCAGTACTGGCGACAGTATCGGCGGCCGCGGCTACCCCACGTGCGTTTGGCCGGACAGACAATCGCAGGTGGCTTTTCTGCGCCCCGGCCCCGTGTTACCTAAATAGAACCCCTCGGAAGGGGATCAGGAGCTCTGTGCTCCATCAGTTTAATATCCCGCCATCAGAGGCAGCCAAGCAGACACCGCCACACTGCCAAGACAAACATATGGGATTCAGCTGAAGGGCTCCAGTTTTCTGAGACAGCCCTCCAGTCTAAACTTCTTAAGGAGCCGGTATGAACGTGCCTTATTTAAAACGCAGTTTCAGGCCAGACACTGGCACCTTTCTCCCTCCGTGTTGTTTAAAGGTGTGTTTGGTTTAGGAATGTGTGCGAACCTTCGTCATCATTACCTGCCATTTTCACCCCTCCTCCCTTTAAACTTTAGGAACTTTAAGGAAAAATTTACACCGGCTAATTTCTTTTTCGATTTGTTGGGGAAAAAAAGAGAAACGCCGCAGTCCTCCAACTTGGGGAGGAAGAGTAGAATCTCTGTATTTCTAGGAAGAAAAATAATAATAAACAAGCCCCTGCAAAAATATTTCACATGCGTACTTTGAATTAACACAATAAAGAACCCCCCTCCTCCCGCCTCCGTAGACTCTGCCTTTGGAGTTTTTCTGCTGTTTATTTATTTTATAAAATGAGACCCTGATTTATTTGAGTAAGATGTTATCAGACGTCACACATTTGTGGCTGAGGAAAAAAACTCTGAGCACATGGAAACACATGTGTCTCCTCCCTGTACACCACTACGTGCCAGCCAAGCATGTCCGTCAATACAGAGGGCTTTTTTATTGAGCCAGCTCACACAAATCTCTCAGACCCCGGTACTTTACATCCCGAGGGAGGCACGGCCAGCCGATGCGAGTGTAGGTGCAGCTCACCGAGTGTAGGTGCAGCTCACCGCTGCAAGCCCCCACCGCCGCTTAAAGCAGAGAACACAACAACATTGGCACCTGAATAAATCGCACCTCTCTCTCTGGCCTCGAGGATACATAAGGTCTGAACGGCCACTGCTTTGAAGGGCGGCTTGGTAACTGAAATGAACTGAAAACTACAAAGCGCCAGTTAATCAAAAAGCAAGAAAAAAGTTGGCTTGAACTAGCTTAAAGGCTATGATTTAAATGCACACAAGAGGACTAATATGTGAAAAAAGCAGGCACTTTCTCCTGAAGAGAACCTTAAGAAATAGCTTGGGTCTGCATTTCCATCTGCAGCTCCCCTCCCGGACCTCAAACCATATACCAAAACAGCTCTGGGGTCAAACTCCTGCAACGGCAAGCCCTTCGCTGAATCAACAAGGAACATCAATAACTATTAGTGAATACAACTCTTGTGCCTACGACAGGTCAGTGGGGAAAGGAACTGGGTACACTTCTCTCTCCAAATCAAAAGGAACATTTAAAGGACCAGCAAAAAGCTCCCAAAAATGTCAGCTGCGCACGTCTAAATCGCGTCTTTATGTGCGACGGTGACGGGGGGGAGGCCGAACTGACGTGAAAGAGCGAGGGGGGCCGCGAGGCTAAAAGAGCACAGACAAACAGACTGGACCCAGGATGAAAATGTACAAAACGTTCTGCATGGCTTCTTACACCTGCTGTATCGCATTCTGTGTCCCAATGCTCCTAAGTCTTCGCCAGTGCAGGTGTGCCTGAGACAGAAAGACTGGTCCCCGGTTTGAAAATGCACGAAATTTAATTGCGTGGTTTTCTTAATCTGCTTTGTGACATTTTTTGTCCAAATGCTCTCCTCAGTCAACTTTCACCAGTGCAGGTGTGCCCATTGGAGACTTTGGGAAAGAGGCCAATTGTCATTACATTCCAGTTAAGGTACATGGGGAAACGCAGAATGAGTGATTAACAGAGGCAGATGCATATTGAAAAAAAAAAATTATCTTTTGAGCAGACACTAATCAGTCATATTGCCTCTAAATGCTAAATGCTAAATATCATAGTTTGCCAATTTTTTGGAAGACTAAAACACCCAGCATGGTAAAAAATATGTACTGACACTAATAACTTACATAAATAATGGAGAATACTAGAGCTGGTAAACATCAATCAGATGTGTCTTTATGCGGGTCAATTGTGGTGTTATGAAACTGAGACCCTGTTTAAGACTTAGCTCACCCAAGAGACCTGCCAGTTTTCTGTCACTGATGACACAAAAAAAACAATTAGTTCTGCCAATATTTGGTAGATATTCACACAAGAATGTGGGACACATTTCTTCAAGTGACAGAATTTGGCATTGTATTACAGTAGACTCGATTTGTGTAAAATTCCTTGCATATTTCACACTCTTTAGTTTACCCACAGACCCTGGAAATTCAAAGTACATTTTCTACAGTTAAACGTTAAGGCAACAAGTTTCCAGAGTAAAGTACACCACTATGCTTATTTAGAGTATATACACTATCCAGTCAAGCAAATATTAACATTACGGCTTACTTAAAAAATGTCTCTACTTTATCACTTGTTGTATGCATTAATGCTGCATACATTCACTGTTGACAATATAATATTGAAAAATGTATAATATACTGCAGATAAACAGTGCCAACTCCTATATCTAGCCAAGATTAAACAATTTTTCAGCTGTAATGTTTTGCAAGTCACATCAAAATACGAATAATAATGATAGCTTCCATATCTAAGGTGCATAGTCTGCTTTCAGGACACATCCATAATAAAGGCTCAATCTTTTCCTCTATATCACCCTTTGGATAGGCATGACATTAGACAATGATATATAGCAGAGATAAGAGGCTGAAACAAATGTGCTTTTATCCAGAAGACATTAAAGACAAACATGGAGGTCTGTTTTCTCAGTGGCAGACATTCAATGCAATCCTGAAACTCACTTTGACTGCATGAGCAAAGCTCCCAAACTCAGTGTGTAATCACAAAAGTTTTTGGACCAACTCCCCTCCCTTTGAAATCTTAAATCCACCTGGAACATTGCAATAAAGAGCTTTATTTAATTAAAGTCTGGTAAGGCCATAGTGTGTTGTGATTGTGGCTTGTTACATGGGTGGGTGGGCACTAGTGTCTGTGATGTCATTAACAGGAAGCAGACACAAGCCTCTGAGGAAAAAGCTGAATATGTTACTATGGCAACACACAGCAGTAATGCTAACAGCCAGAGCAGGGCAGCGTGTTTGCTCTCAATACAGTTATACACTTGTGACATTTCAAGGCCTTTGCTTGCATTCTCATCATTGTTTACATTATTTTCTGTTTTTATGGGTTGCATAGCCACTTTAGCATAGAAAATGCACCACAAGTAGAAGAAAATGGTACTGTTGCATATTCATCTCCTAGATAAAGATGTTTACACGTGACTTTGGATCACTAATAAAAAACCCACCAGACATATGGAGAGCAGGTGTGCTTGAAAGTCAAAGACAGTAATTAGCTCTTTTGACTGTTTGAAACTGAATGCATAAATTCATCTTTGCCTGCAGACACCGTAAATGTCACAAACTCATATTTAAGATTCAGAAGCAAAGCTGATTTCAACACTATACTCTTTGTTCAGCTTGACTGGAATTCTAGGCATGAGTGAAGGGGGAAACTCTCGAGTTCAAAGACCTTTCTGACTTGAGTCCCAAAAACACTCAAGCAGAAAATGAAACCGGCACTGGCAACATAAGAAGAAGTAAACTAAGTCCAGCGATAATTACCCTTATTAATCCAAAGACAATACTAGCTGGGTGACTTATTGACAGTGGGTGACCAAGCACAGCATGAATTAAGTTCGTCCAGAAGCTTGGAAAGTACAAGATGCCAGTAAATTCTAAGGTCAGATGGGATTTGGTAAACTCCATATTTATTCCTAGGCCTTCAATAGTTATGCATAACATTCTCATTGGAAGTGTTTATTATCATCTTAACTCAGCTGTCAAGGAGACTTTAAAGGCACACACTCATATTTTTCATGTTTTTGAGCTTTTCATATCATCCTGGAGCTTTCAATTTGTATTCCATACTGACTCAAATAAAACAATTGAAATTTTGGTAGAACTATGCATATCTTCAGATCTAAATGCTGCTTCGAGCTGTTTGTAAAACAATTTCCCAAGTGTCCATTTTTGAATAATTATCAGAAGAATTATCATTGGTAAATGTAATCACAGAGAGGTGACCAGAGAGGTGGCGGGGGAAGGGGCAGGGTTAGCTTTAGGGCTTTAGGGCAGGGTTAGCGACACCCACGTCACTGGTCTTTGCGAACGTTTTGCGGGTGTTTTAGATACTAGTACAATAAAGCCTCAACTTATAGCCTTCAGGTATTAGAAGCTCTTAAGCACTTCCAGAGGAATCAAACATCCATCTCATAAGAGGACCAAACTATACACCAACCTAGAGCTGGATACATACCTCTTCTGTGAAGACAGGAAATATTTGCTTCACGGAAGAGACTGTCGTAAAGAAGCTCCTGTCTCAAAATGACTATAATTAACAACAGTAAAGCACACACCTACAGAACAACAGAAGCACTGCTTTAGATCAAAGGTGATTATAGAGAAAAACCCTGTTTGAGCCTCAGGCATTAGGAAGGCTTTTTTTACATTTTGAGTAATAGATTTTAATGAATTGTAACCTTTATAATAGTCTTAAAATAATATGTCCAATAAGCACTAGCAGTAATAGTTGCTGAGTTGGCCTGAACCCCAAGAGGCAGTGTAATGTACTTAATAAGGAAATTAGTCCCTGATGGGAACCTTTAAAAAGGCACATTCAGCAAACCACAGCCAGAACCACGGGCCAGTGCTGTACCCACAAGCAGGGGGTCCCCAGGAATTACGGCTGTTTTACTCATCTCTTTAACCCCACACCACCCCACCACACAGACCTCCAGCTACAGAGAAACAACCCTGGCACAACCTGACAGAGGTTTGGATGTGTAAAGTTTTATACTCTACCCAATAAACTGAGAAAAATGAGTATTGAACAACCCTAATTAGAAATCGTTTCATTTATTTCATATCACTTTATATAGGCTGTTGACAAGTAAGGACCACCCCCATCTCCGAGAGAAACAACCTGGCTGACACAACATGAGGCTTTTGAACTGGGATTTTTCTTGCTATAAACCAAGAAAATAAACCATATCAATACATCATCAGTTGATTTTTGTCTCATATTACCCTCTGTGGACTGTTGACAGGGCTTTAGCTGTATAATCACCAATGGAGTGTTCACTCCCCATACAGACTCAGGTCCCAGGTACACGTGTTACATCCCCCAAATTTTCTGCACAAAACTTTTTTCCCCCCACAGAATCAGATCACAGCTCACATCGCGTCTATGAAAAATCCCAGAATCTCTCATTAACCGTCCTCAGTTGGGCCCCTGGGCTTTAATCTGTTACAGGGCGACATGTCGGATCTGAAACATCCTGCCCTAACGCGGTCCCGTCCGAACGGGGGCACATCAAATCACGATGACAGGGGTCTCCAGGCCTTCAGGAGTCAGAAAGAGAGCACTTATCTCCGGCTGTGTGAGGACAAACGCCACCCACTGAGATGTGACAATGGCGGGGAGGGGTCTCCTGAAACCCCGCCAACAATGCGTCGACCCCGCTCACGTTCAGCAGCCCGGGTGTGAATGCCCCCTGCTCCCCCGTGACCCGTAGAGACGGTCTCTGACAGAGCAACGGCCACCATTCACAGGGTCCCCCGCACATTCCTCCCGCTCTCTGGCACAGAATGTGTGTTGTTCTGTTGTCTCCTCATAACCTGATTAGCCGCCCGGCTCGGTTCATACCCTAAAGAGCCAAGCGGAGGTCAGGGGAAACCACTGGATGTTAATCCATGTGATAAACAGACAACTTTAGCTTCCTCGCCTCTTGTGTCACAGAATATGGAAAGAGAAGCAGATAGTTGCTTTTCAGACTTGACTCCGAATGAATCTCGCTTGTCCTGAATCCAGGGCTACCCCGGCACCCTGATGAGTGCCTCCTCACCCGCCCCCCCATTGGGAGTTTTGGCTCGGGGAAATAACTGTTTGGCCCCCCGGTGGAAAATTCACCCCAGGAAGCCCAGAATGGAAGCAGCACATATGCAAACAAAGCTGACCCAGGGCCAGGGAGCTGATGCCTCCCCTGGTGAGTGACTGCAAGGCTACGCTTCCCCACGAATAACAGCCCAATGAGGGGGAAATCCACACAGGCTCCCACAGAGACCGGCGACAGTGTGGAGAGATGGTGCCTGAGACCGTCACTGAAACCGGTAAATGAGCTTTCCGAGCTACACACACAAACAACTGAATGCCAAATAGTATTATGACTTAATTAATATTATGTGCTGTATCTGACTAGTATACTCCTGTTCCAGCTAACACCGCTACTGAATCAGTCATATAACCAAATGCCAAGGGGTGTGCAGAAATTTAATGATGACTTTAATGATGTAGAAAGCAGCAAAAATGGAAAGGCCGCACTTCATCTCTTGACCTTTTGTTGGCTTCCTTGTACATGAACTGATGATGCAACACGGTGACATGCAGCTGGCCAAGGACAGCTGAGCAGGGGATGGGGATTTTTCATGTCCATTTACTTTTGGTCCCCTAAAATGGGGGGCCTATGTATAAAAAAGGCTGCATATGGACTGCAAGTCTGCACTTTAACCTCATATCCATTGTTTCATTTCAAACCCACAGTACAGAGCCACTGTGTCACTGCAGAATCACTGACAGACTACACTGTATATTAAAACCCAGGAGATTTGTGGGTGTCCGGAGTTCCAGGATCTGTAGTTCATAAGCCCTCTTCAGGGTAGATGACAGCCCATCATAATGACTGACTGTTAAACTCGAGCCTCAGTGAAGCTGACCCAAGCCTTCAATCGTCCAAAGTTCAAATCACTTAACTACCCTCCAGCCACCTTTTCATTCAACTGCTGCAATTCACCAGTGGCTCAGCCAGAGCAGATCCCTGTAGTCTTCACATCACAGGCTTGTGTCTGGGCCATGTACTGTAATTAGCTGACTGCAACTGGGACTCACACAGGCAGCACATAATTGTCTGCATCCTGCCAGGGCAGCGTGGGTTTAAAGTGGCCCCCTTTCTGTGGGATACCACTGCATTACTGCCCCCGAGCTGCTCATCCTGTACTGCACCATACCAGTCAGCCTCAGTGGAAGCAGCAGCACCTCTCTGGTCAGCGCTAGGCTAGCTCTCTGGTCAGCCCTAGGCTAGCTCTCTGATCAGCCCTAGGCTAGCTCTCTGATCAGTGCTAGACTAGCTCTTCGGTCAGTGCTTAGCTAGCTCTCTGGTCATCCCTAGGCTAGCTCTCTGGTCAATGCTAGGCTAGCACTCTGGTCAGCACTAGGCTACATCTCCAATCAGCACTATGCTAACTCAACAATCAATGCTAGGCTAGCTCTCCGGTCAGGGCTAGGCTAGCTCTCCAGTCAGGACTAGGCTAGCTCTCACGTCAGTGCTAGGCTAGGCCCCCCGGCCAGCGCAAGGCTACATTTTCAGCTGAATTTCCTTCATTCAGATTTTAAATGTTTTTCTTCAACTAAAGTTCATAAGTAATTAAACGCAATTAAGAAGAGGTATCACATACAAGCATACATACTTCACATTGCATACAACATCCTATAATACCATTTAATTCTGCATAAAACATCATATTACTGCAATGTAATATAAATGTTAATGGTCTGAATACTAATATAGCGAACAGCAAATACTGGCTAAACTTGAGCAAAGTGTAAACTTTGAGACAGGGGGCTATAGCTAATAATCATAATCTCTCCAAATGAACAGAAAATGTGAATTTAAATGGACTGGAGATGTAGAGAGAGAGGTGGGGGGGGGGGGGGGGGGAAGAGAAAAAACCATCCACCTACCAGCCCGTCACAGTTGTTAATTGCGACAGACGCCCCAGGGATGTCGGTGATGTCTCCGATGAAAGTGCAGTCGGTTTGGAGCAACTCCCTCCTCAGTATACTGTCCGCCGCCTCAGCGCCTGATTGGTTGGCGTTGTCCGTGCCGTTGCCCTGGATCCCGTGCCACTCCACCATGGCGCCCGGGGCGAGGAGTCTGCGGTTGGGCTGCAGCCGCAGGTGGAACTCCCTCCCGAACGCCGTGACGTTGAAAAACAGCCGCTCCTCGCCGCGCTCCGCGTCCCGCCTCACGCGCTGCTTGTGATTGGCCGAGAGCAGGTGGGACAGGAAGTGGCCGTCCGCGTCGGTGCTGATGGGCGTGATCAGACCGTACTCCCGCAGTCTGCTCCTGAGAGACTCTGGAAGAGAAAATACAGGTATTAAAACAGCCTCCTGCAGGACCTGGCTCCAAATGGGCCATTAAAAGCAAGGTCATTAACGCAGGGTAGAGACCCCCATCAAATCAAGGATCTACCACTTCCTTGAGCAATGCCAGAGAAAGTCTGCAGGGACAGAGGGAGGGTATCAGCTGCCAGGCTGCAGTGACTCTGAACAGGGAACAGTGTTTGATTTACACTAAGATCCCCATTCAGCTGCTCATTTGTGGTCAGGTTAGAAGTGAAGGGAAGTTTAGAGCCCTCCAACGGTCCCCTTTCATTTCAAAGCAATTTCCCATCTAAATTTGGCCTTCTAGACACAAGAACGATGGTCTGCAAACAGGTACGCAACTGAAGAAGAGGAAAAAAATTAAATAAATAATCAAAGCCATATATTTTGGTCCTTGTCATTTACTTTAGTGTGGTCCAACTCCCACAAGAACTAAAAAGCAGATGTAAGTGTTGGAGTCATACAGACAAACATACTGTATTATGCACTTGGTCAAACTACTGAGGTTTATAAATTAAAACTATGTAGTGCTTCTAGTTCCATGAAATAATTACCTTTTTGCATGCAGTCTAGAAGCCAGATTTAATAGGAGTTTTCAATCTCAGTTTCATGTAGGTTAGTTTTGTTTATCACACCTTTTAACACATTGGTTTTACTTGTTCTATGGTCTTACTTGGGGAAATGACAGTTTCACCTTATAAAGGCTTAATTGCTAGGTTATTCATGGGAGAGTTCATACCACACGCAGACATAAGTACACGGGTCTACTTGGTCCTAGACATACACTTATTTCAAAAGCCTGGCTGCACAGGCTTTGTAGTGTTTACCATAATTTAAGCCATCATTTGAAAAATTCATGCAAATAGATGCTTACCTTCTTTTTCTACTTCACCAGCCTAAAAGGAAAACCAAAACGTATTTTCAGTCAATTAGACAAGAGCGAATACATGTAAGACGCATGCACTGGCCAAAATGTTCACCCCTCTGACCGTAAATCAGTACCCAGATTTACTCAGAAGTCCCTCAAGAGATTATGCGAGCTGGCAAAAGTTCAACTTTCGATTTCACGTGTTCCGTGAACTGTGTAAAACTTCTCATCCAGTGACAACAATGAATCGCACTTGGAAATATGTATTCTAAAATAAAACAAAAAATAATATTGAAAGTGAAAACTCAACTCACTCCCACAATAAGAGGTCAACGTATACTTTACTTGATGGGCTGTAGCATTATTTTCTACCTAAAGCGCACACAATATTAGCAGAATTCTGTGCAAAATCAAAGGGTAACACTATACCGGCGTTACGTGGAATTTTCAAAATTGTCCGCTACTTGGTTTACCAAAACAGTCTTGCAGCAGATGGTAGCCTACTGCCGAAACTGACACTTCGTGTCATCGATAGCAATGCTGTGCAATACACGTCTGGATGCACTTCAGAGTTCACAACTTTGTAACCGCCTTGTGTTTAAGCTGACTAGTTTGACTTTATAAACTATGTGCAAAGCAAAAGGAAGAGGTCACTTACATTGTCAGCTGAAGTCAGACTCAGAGTAATTCCAGCTATAGCTAGGCATAGTGACAGGAGAACCATCACGAGTCGATTTCACTTTAGCTATCTAACGAAGAAAAATGATTCCAATTCAGACTTAGAGTATTTTCCACTCCAGCGCAACAGAAAAAAAAACTTTATCCACTTGTTCAAAAGTTGTACGCTTCAGTACAATTTGCAGCACGCTTTGTTTTAGTTAATAATAAAAACTCAAAGTGAAGTTTGCTTAGAATTGCAGAACTTTGATCAGTATTTCTTGTTTGTTATTGGTTATGAAAAGTTGTTAGTAAAAAAAAAATCCCTAAGGAGACTGTTAGTGTGAGTGAGCTCTGTGTTCAGAACAGAGCAGTGTGCTGCTGCAACCTGGCACTTCGCTCTGGCTAATAAACTACAGACCAGCCCCGATCTGACGTCACCGTCTCCCCTTTTTCATCGAACACATGGTAAAAAAAAGAAAAGAAAGTTTGAAAGAAACACATGGTAGCACTTTCCCTCGAAGTGAACTAGTGTGAAGGACAGGCCACTGACAAAGTACGCATGATTAAGAAGGTTTGTTTTGTTCAAATAAAAAAAGCTTAAAGTACTGACCTATGCACACACGTTTCATTTATATTATATAGGCTATTATACAATAATGAAGTTGTGAAGTTTAGAGCCAACAATTTGCCATCATAAACCTAGAAATGATAAAACAATCAGTTCATTGTCTCTCAAGCTTAATAGGCCTATGAGTATAATAGCTACTCTCCCAAATTACCTGAATTCACCCTTTATGGCGGTTTCAAAAGGGGACCTGTGGTAGAAGAGACTGAGAAGCAAGATTGAATTGGTAGAATTAAAAGAATATGCTTAGGGCCATGAAAATGATTCTGAAAATGACTATTTACTTGTGTATTTATTTGTTTGTTATTTGCACATCATTTTAATAGCCGACACAGCACAGTAAATGGGAGCTGAGGCAGCAGCACTAATATTGAAAGTGCAGTGCTTTCATTGATTTTCTATTCAAGCTCATTCTCTATGGACTTCTGGTAAACATGCATTGGATTGTGCCACCTTCAAATCAATAGTGCTTTGTTGCAAGGCTTCATTTGGGAATGCTTTAATCCATTACAATCCAAACTGGATTGTGGATGTTCAGTCAACATTAAATAGCTCATTTAAATGTGAGGACAATGGCATATAGTTTAATGCCATGTCCCAAACCATATTCTACTACTACTACTACTACTAATAATAATAATTATAATAATAATAATAATAATAATAATAATAATAATAATAATAATAATAATAACTTTATGTATACAGCATATTATTTCAATTGTCTAAGTAGTTGAAATGAGCTTGCCATCCATAGTTATTTGCAGTTGCCATACTTGCATTGTTTTGCTCTTTGAAAGTGATGAGGCCACAGAAAGGCTACTACATGTATGCTGCATGTATATATTTGCATGAAAATTATTGCTTTTTTGATTACATTAGTTTTATTGAATGTTGAATTTGCATGATGATATTGCATCATCGAATTACATAACGAAGTCATGATTTAAAAGCAAAACCTGCATAACAATGGCAGTTAAAGCTTTAAAGATAGCAATAGTGAATTCCATTACGCTATCCTGAATTTGAAAAGGTCAGAACAAACACTCTTGGCTTTCACAGTCAGTAATGTGAATAAAGTCAAGTGTGGAGAATATGTTCCAACAGTTTACAAGATACATAGTTTAGACTATGATTCCATAGACTGAGAAAACAAGTTTCACATCATTACATTACAGTTATTTAACTGCTGTTTTGTTATCCAAAGTGACTAACAGTTGATTAGACTAGGCAGGGGACAATCCCCCCTGGAGCAATTTGTGGTTAAGAGCCTTGCTCAAGGGCCAAATAGCTGCCTGGATCTTATTACTAGGGCTTGAACCATCAACCTTCCGGGTCCCGGTCATGTAGTTTAGCCACTAGACTGCATGCTGTCCCATGTAGCATGTAGACAAAATACAGCAGATATGGCATATTTTATCTGTAGCCACAGCCACAGCCAATCACAAACCACAGCCATTGCAATGACAGCCCATCCACTGTTTATGAGAACATGTATGGTTACCACTCATGTAATCTCAGGTAGACACAGCTGAGATTATTTATTTATTCTGCATTTAGCTAGGTCCAATAATCTTCAATGTGAGGGAAACAGAATAATTCTGCTTATGTCTTGGTTAGTGGTGTTTGGTTCTGGGTCTGTTTGAGTCTACTATGACAATATATTTTACACTTATTAGTGACCACAATAATATATCACACTCATTATACACAGATTGTTTTATGACGTGACTATCATGCTAGTCTTGAAGTGAGGAGTCTATTTTCCAAAGTGCTCCGCCCAGGGTCCATATTCTCAGCTCCCGAAAACCTAAGAGGATTTACGGTAGCAGTAAAGGTAATCTGTGAGACACGAGCCAACATCACATGTGTGCGACACATGACTCTACCCTTGTGTCTTTGATTGAGCACAACTAAGAGGCTGACACTGCAAAGTCAAGAAATTCTGTTTGGAGCAAATAAATCTTTCTCTTTTTTTCTTCACCATCCCTTCAATGCCCTCAGACATGGACCAGAAGATCATTTCATACAGTCTGCTTTGACCTGCTGGCTAATACATACTTTCTGGATACTCCAAGCGTATTCATTGTCATAAACAAGTACTTTAGTGCACGTGTTTCTCCAGCTGTCTCGCAGGTGAGCTGTGATTTTTGGAGACGTGACCCCCTGGCACATCTGCGCACCTCATGGCTCCAACGACTCAACAAAAAAGCTTGTTCAGAGCTGGCAAACGTGGGTAGCATCCCAGTTGCCATCCAGCTCCTTGTCATGCATTAAGTTTCATGTGAAATATTGTGAGTGGTTCCGCCATTTTGGCTCCAATTATCAATGAACTGGGCCAACAACCGGAACAGCAAAGGCTGTAGGCTTGACAGTACCTTTGAGTAAGATACTTTACGTACATTTTTTTCAGTGAATTTTATAAAGTGCATAAATGCATATAACATCAAATTTATCATCAAGTGTCTCTGGGTAGAAGAAAATAAATATTTAAAAAATTTCACAACTTATTCCACATTTTAATTATGTTTCTTAGCATTCTAGGTCCTTAACAGTGTATCATTACAATAATGAACAAAAACATTTTCAGCTGACTGTCTTGGAGAGCCTGTAGCAGACTTGAGGAAATGGCCGAGAGCGGCTGTCAGTGGGACAAACAGCGTCTTTTTCTGCCCTCTTCATTCCCGTAGTTCATTCCGCCGGCTCTGTCGTTCCTGATTGAAGAGGTGCACACAGGAGGGAGCCTGAGAAAGTGTTCGGGCCCAGGTCTCTGGGGCCTGTAGTTTTTATTAGGGAGTAAAATGCAATGTCAGCAGGGCCTTTGTCTTTTGATTTACCTTAATTCTGTAAACCCCCTCTCTTCTGGACCGCCTTTTAAGCCTTTCAATTCCTGCCATAAACAAACAAAAAAAATGAGGCCATAAACCAGAGAAGGGAAACACAACTGCCTTTAGTGGCACTTATTTTAGGACTGAATGATGAACGTTAACAGATTTGCTTCTTTTATCTACAGCAAGACTCACTGCTTCTCCGTTCTGGGCTGTGCGATATTAAATACGGAGCGCAATTCCCTGTGCGTCTCTGCGAGCATCGATTCACTCTCAAAATAAGTCCAGTGTTTGCATATTTGTGAACTGGGTCAGTGCCAACATCATTTCTGGTCTTTTTTTCCCTTAATGTCATGGTAACCTTACTTCTCGTTAATTGTAGTTCTGTTGGCCACAATCCACGTTCACTTAACTAAACAGTTGGTATCAACAAAAGGGCTCGGTTGCACTGTTTATACTATAGCTCAACATCCTTAATCCTCTTTCAATCACATGCAGCAATTAGTTGTCTGCCTGCTGATCCTGGTTTTGAAAGAGATAGCGGCCTGAATGTGACAAAAAAGCTAATTTGGACATTGCTGACCATGCTTATCTCACAATGAGTCTGACAAGCTGATGGATGTGACACAGGCACTTCAAGCTTTCTCTCTCTCTCTCTTTCTCTCTCGCCCCCTTTTCTCTCTTTTTCTCTATATATTTCTCTCTCTCTCTGTCTCTCTTTCTCTGTCCTTCTCTTTGTCTCTGTCTGCCTACATCTTTGTTTTTGAACAAAAAGAAGAGAAAACAATGGCATTTCACTTGACTGTCCAATGCCACTCTGACAATGTAAACAGAACTGGTGAGTGACTGGGCCTTACTGGGATCAATGGAGGTTTTGTCTCAGTATGTCACAGCCACGGAGAAAAGGTACAGGGCTAAAGTTCTTTGATGCTAACAGAGGAATTCCAAGGGAGCAACAGATTTTGACGTAATTTAAAACATGCTCGTCATATTGTGAAAGGGAATCTTTCTTTCAGCTCTTGCTGGCAGATCACAGTTTTATTCTTCGGTTTTTCCACACTATTATACAAGCATGAATGCCCATAAATAGTCTTGCTAAAAGAGAGAAAAAAGCTTGAATGTGTAATAGTTAGCATACAAATAGAGGGACCATGTCTTATACTAAGCGCTGTCTCCCACAACAACGATAGCTATGCTACCTTGGGCTTCCTGGCTGTGAAGGGTCTTTGTGCGCATCCTGGTGGGTAATTGTCAGGTATGGGGTCCGGCTGTGTGGTAGATGGCGTGTCAGTGGGAATGCCATTGTCACCACAGTCTCTGGCACCACACCAGAACCCTCCTGTGCCAAGCGTGCTGACGGAACCAAGTTTCTCCCCAGTTGCATGGCAACTAAGACAGCAATCTGGAAATATTTTAGCGATTTAAAAATAAAAAAACTAAAGAGCACGGCAATGCGTAAACTCTCATAGCGAGATTTGAGGAGGTCGGTTGGCACCACGCTATTTTTTTTCCTTTTACGAGCCAGAGGGCCGTGGTTAAAAAAAAATACTCCAAGGAAAGTGACCTACTTAAAGGTGAATATAGGTCACCATAGCGATGGTGTCCTTTAAGATTCTGTTTGTGGATTTCCCCCCACTGGCTTTCCGTAAGGAAAGTGCCATTGAGTGAGAGGGAATGGAGTTTAATGAGATGTCACTTTTCCTTATTATCCATCATCATGGCTCCTCGTGGCAGTGGGAATGTGAGGGGGGGTCTTTATGTGAAAGCACACTACTGTTTATATCCAGAAAAAAAACCCAATGGTGATACCAAACAGCTGGAAGATTTTAAGCTACTCTGACTTTGTACCTCTCGCCGGCTTGCTTTCATTATCTTAAAGTTTAACTGTGCGTTGAGTCGTTTTCTTCCGTGAACCATGGGTGTGTGTGGTAAAAATGGCAACCAACTGCTGCCATTTTTCAGCTGACACCTAAGTTGCATTGAGCTGTCATTTGTATTCCTTTCTGTGTCCACCAGTATTTCCCTTTAAATGATTTAACTTGTTCACAGCTAACTTAAAAAAACGGATAACATTGTGCTCAACTGCTTAATAGATACTGGTATGTGAAGTCAATGATATCGTAGTCCAAATAAATTCCTTGCACGATCACTATTACTAGTATTCTCCTGCTGCTAATACAGTTGATAGTCTTTTTGTGTGCAAACCATTTCTTTTTGATCACTCCACTAACTTACAAAGGCAACCATCTCTTATTTATACATCAGTGTAGATGATTACACAAGGTTGCCCTTTTACACTACAACTAGTGTAAACAAAAACAAGTAGGATGTTCGTCCACTTTGCAGTCATTGCACAATTAACAGAAGCAAGGGACATTTGAAATACTCCTTTCAGGCACAAACTGTTTTGACTAATGTTGTTGCTTATGTTAGCAAATTTGTTGATGTTTGCTTTAACCGCGAAGTAAGAATGGCTCAATTTGGAGTAGATAAATACAGGGAATACATAAAATAGTGTTTATGAGCATCAAAGCACAGTGTAATCATTCACGTTTAACAGCTAGTCAGATTGTTACGAAAATAATCTAATCTTCATCCAGTGACAGATGATACTTGGACACTAATGTGGTCAGAGGTTAACAGTTTACCCATTCTGAGGGTCTCGTATTGTAAAATATGGGTTTAATAATCACCCCAAACCACTTAATCATCATCTGCCCACAGCTCTGGGATAATAGTGGCAGCTGTCATCAGATATGGATGTTTTGGTTTAGCTGGGATGAAGTTTGCACTAAAGAATGTAAACAGTCCAGCTTTTCTTAAACATGGCCTGCAGACATACATATTACCATGGAGAACCTATCACCGGAGGAGGAATCTTTAATTGGCTGAACTCAAAAGGGACAGACCTTGGTGCAGAACACCAACTTGACAGAAGGGGGCACTCTTTAAACCGCATACAACCCAACCTAACCTCTGTGTAGAACTTAATGAAATTACTGCATACTGTGGAGAATGTATTATTACTTTATTGTATTTATTTATCACAAATAAAATCTCCTGGATAAATTCCCAGTTCACGCTCATCATCTGGGGAATCAGATCTTTTGGTCTAATTATTAATCAAATCCAAATGAATTAATTAATCATTGGCTGTCCACCCATGTACAGTAGCAGTAAAAATGACTTTGACTGCATTATTCCAGTGGATGAGAAGATGTTAGCTCTCTTTCAAAAGCACCGTGAGAAAATTTGCTTTGCCTTCCTGTCTTCTTGTTTTATTTCCTTTTTTATAGGCAAGTTATCATCTTGAGTTCACCAACTTTATGAATACGTTCCCATTAAACTTGGGCTTCTGCCAATTAAACGTAATTAAACAAAAACATGGACATGCCCACTGCCAGTAAACCATCTGACTTCACGCGTGTCACAAAAAGTCAATTTAAACGCTGTCGTAATATTCCCTTTTAAACCCTGGTGTATAGAAACGGATGAATGGTTGGATGAATCAGCAGGCAGTTCCCAATTCTTATTTTTTTTGGTTTCATTCAGCTGTGCACCAAATGCGTGGCGCGACCAATGCGCCGGATGATTCAGGACGCTGTTCTGAGGGGCAGTGCGTCACAGGAAGGCTCCAACAGGAGTTCGTTTCACCAATCAGCATTGTGTCTCCCGCTCCTGGCGGAAGCGCTGAGGCGCGGAGCAGACGATTGCGCCATAATAAAGCCCTTAGTCACCCCGTGTCCTCAGGAAGTCCGGCCTCCGCTCAGCCGCTTCGCACACAGCTCCGCTCTCTTTCACAACCGTAAAACAATAATTTTACACACAATGGCATCGCACAGATGCACGCCACATTGAACGTCTATCCATTCTCAACTGATATTCTATGGTAGTTGTGTGGTATGGTAATTGTTATGCTATAATGTCATTGTTTACATGAATAGTGCAAGATACGATTATCAAGAGTTTTCAAGTTGATATATTTGTTATGAACTTTCTTCAGAATACTGGTGGAAATACAAAACAGGTTTCTTTTAAAATGTTCAGTATACTACTTTTAACCAGTTGTGATAATACATATCGATATAAGAGTATTACTAGGTGCAGTGAACCTATACATAAATTAAAAGTCACATTGCTAGTCATAAGGTTTAATTGAGAGGAACGTGGAATTTCCAGTGTTCACTGTGCATGGCAAAGAACTAAAAATAAGTTAAAAAAACAAAAAAAACAGGGCTTGCCTGGGGAAAAAAGAAATCTGTGGCCATAAAACTGCCGGCAGTGGAACAGAAGAGCAGCTTCCCATGATGACCCAGTACAATACAGACAGCATTGTAAAAAGGACTGTAACTGGGTGACGCACAGCGTGGTCACGTACGGGTACAGATAGTACTGTAAAAAGGACTGTAACTGGGTGACACACAGCGTGGTCACGTACGGGTACAGATGGTACTGTAAAAAGGACTGTAACTGGGTGACACACAGCGTGGTCACGTACGGGTACAGATGGTACTGTAAAAAGGACTGTAACTGGGTGACACACAGCGTGGTCACGTACGGGTACAGATAGTACTGTAAATAGCACTGTAACTGGGTGACACACAGCGTGGTCACGTACAGGTACAGATAGTACTGTAAATAGCACTGTAACTGAGTGACACACAGCGTGGTCACGTACAGGTACAGATGGTACTGTAAAAAGGACTGTAACTGGGTGACACACAGCGTGGTCACGTACGGGTACAGATAGTACTGTAAAAGCACTGTAACTGGGAGACTCATAGCATGGTAAGGTACGGGGGTATGGGAGAGGGACAGCTGTTGAAGGATGCGCTCCCATCCCAAACCCACGCCCTCTCCACAGTCCTCCGCAGACCAGACAGAAGCGCTCACCGCTCCATCCCCGGTGTTGACGTTGGCCAGGTTCGGCCTGTTGAGGACCCAGCTCCACGGGAAAGTCTAATATTTGAACTTTTCTCCCCCTGTAGTTGGCTTGTGGAGGTCAGCTTTGTGAAGGAGCTTTTGACCAGACTGCAGAAACTCTTGCAGTAACGCACAAGCATTCCCATAACATAAGTGCCAAATCAGTCCACACACTGTTTCATGTTGGCTGCACTCTCAGAAATAAAGGTACGAA
Organism: Conger conger; assembly: GCF_963514075.1. Taxonomy (NCBI): domain Eukaryota; kingdom Metazoa; phylum Chordata; class Actinopteri; order Anguilliformes; family Congridae; genus Conger; species Conger conger. Next base: position 20,744,130 of record NC_083770.1, on the reverse strand, counting down.
AAAGTACCTGAGAGCTTGTCATTGGAGTGATAACCTATGGATATATAATATAAGCCATGGGTTTAATGCAAGGAGATTATGCTTTTTATGTATTATACACTTTTTATGAGTGTGTACACCATATTACATCCTGTTAACATCATAAAAATAACATCTGGTGCTGAGCTCTTCAGCCAACACCCTACTTTCCACAAACAACCAATATTGTTTGGTGAGTGTGCGGTTCAGCTCAGATATAGATTATATTTACGGTAAGATGAGCCAGATACAATGCTCATTTCTCTATTTAAAATGTGGCTATGTGTAATGAAAATTTATGTGAGGTTGAATGTTCCTGGTTTTTATGGCAATTTTCTTTCCAGCGAGCAGTGAAGCAGTTAAGGCCACCCTGCTGCCACATTTCTACCTTTTCTGCTTGTAAAAGGTAGTAATTAGAGCCCAAAGAACATTATTGTACCTTTCAGGGTACATTTGGGAAATATATATATAATACTTATTACTTATTACTTTCCTTTCTGAGAGTGTAGTGTTTACAGAGAAAGGTGGGAAATACAAAATGTTGTTAATGAGATCGGTCGAAGGAGAACAGACAGACTGGTTCAATGTAGACGGCAAAGTACATCCTGTCATTTCAGGTTGTTTTGCTCCAGTTTCCTTTTTTTGTATCTGTGCATGATGCTTGAGTGTAATATGAGTATATTGTGGGTTAGCCACAAACCCTTCTTTCAAAAGAAGCCCTTGACCCGGGTGGTTAGCCGAGGTCCAGAAAAGGCCAGGAAAGTGTCCTGGTCAGATCCCAAACCAGCTTTTCTCAGTTCAGCCACCTGTTCCATCCCCATTCCAGACATCCGACTGGACATTCCCTCTCATGTCCTACCTTTGTTCTCACTCCAAGTCATCAAATTAAAATGTATCATTTTTGCCAGAAATCACTGAAATCATTATAAACAGAATTATTTAATTTTGAATGAGAGGAAATGTTTTTGGACTTCAAGTTATTTCAGTTAAGGGGTGCAAAGTAAAAAAAACTAAAACGTGCATATGCAATGAATATGTAGTAAGCAAACTCATTCTCAACAGACGAAATAGTGTTATATAAAACAGGAAAACCACATTAGTGAAAACTGCAATTTCTTTCTATTTTTGAGAAGGTCTTTGAGGTCATTCAGTGTCAGTGGCCTTCACTGCTCCCTGGAAAAGATCACAATGAAAACCAGGAACGTTCAACCTTACAATATGGACATAAAACGGTACTTTTTCATCACATGTAACCACATTTTAAATAGGAAAATGAGTGTTTTATGTTGGTGATCTTACTGTAAATACAATCTATATCGGAGCTGACCCCGACACTCACAAGTGGTTGTTTGTGGAAAGTAGGGTGTTGGCCTATGATCTCAGCACCAGGAGAGGTTATCTTTATGATGTTAACTGGATGTAATATGGTGTTTATGCTCAGATATATAATACATTAAAAATCACAATCTCCTTGCAGTGACGTCACTGCCAACAAAAATCAGGAGAGCTTAGAAAATATATCTAATTTCAGTGTTGTCTTTTGGAAAAAGTTACATTCAGGGAGTAAAACAGCCAAATCCTCCCCCTATTGTCTGACCCCTGCAAGACCTCAAAACTCACAATCTGTTCTGCCAAGCTACAGCCAACTTACACAACATGCGTTTCAGCCATATCTGACATCTGCTGTAGGTATGCAACTATGCACACAATGTGATTCCTGCGGTTCCATAAAAAGATTGCTATAACAGAAAATATGATGGTGATGCCAAAAAGAGAAAAATGATAATTGTGATTGTAGCCATAATGGTTTCACCATTTGATTCTGATTATTGGTGAAACGTGAACAAACGAAGTAGGTGTTCCAAGCACGTTCACTTCACAGGCATACACTTTCAGGGCCAGTTAATTTGGCAATAGTTGGGTTGTGGGTGTGGGGATATGTTAACTGTATTCTGATATGCCTCTTATGCAATATGCACGAGAAGATATTACCTGGAGCAGGACAAACAAGCGGCTGTTGAAAATTAAGCCCTAATTCGAGGTTAAGAAATTAGACAACATAAAACTGTTTCCTCGCTGCCCGGGTGCCATCCACAAGAGACGCTTTTTAGATCCTGCCAGATTTCCCTCCAGAGCGCGCTGGCAGTCATCCGAGCGCTTGGGGAATTTGAGGTGTGCAGCAGAACACTCAATTTCAAACATCCTTTTCTCCCATTCCCTCTGTTTGAGTTTTGTCCACAGACACCTGAGATGTTCTCTTCAACAAATGCCAAACCCCCACATGATGCAAATGACCATGACTAGAGCAATTGATTAGGTATTTATTAGACTTATTCTTTAGACTTATTAAGTCTTCTGTTGCTGTAGCCTATCCACTAAGAGGTTTGGCATGTTGTGTGTTCAGAGAAGCTCTTCTGCATACCACTGTTGTAGTATGCGGTTATTTGCGTTACTGTCACCTTCCTGTCAGCTTTGGCCATTCTGGCCATTCTCCTCGGACCCCTCTCACTAACAACGCATTTCTGCCCGCAGAACTGCTGCTCACTGGATTTTTTCATTTTTCACACCATTCTCTGCAAATTGTGACACTGTCTGATCGGCCGTTTCGGAGATACTCAAACCACCCTGTCTGGCACCAACAATCATTCCAGCATCAAAATCAAATTTTTTCCCCATTCTGATGGTTTATGTGAACAGTAACTGAAGCGCCTGACCCATATCTGACTGATTTTATGCATTGCACTGCTGCCACATGATTGGTTGATTAGATAATCATATTAATAAGTAGATGCACAGGTGTTCCTAATAAAGTGCTTAGTGAGTATATATATATTATTATAATTTATTTGTTGTTGTTTTTTTTGTTTTTGCAAGCGCAAACTGAAGCCAGCATATTTCCAGCTGATTAGTCAATATGTGCATTGCGTCAACTACCTGCAGTAGCCTAAGTGTCAATTCCCAATTGATACTAAATGTGTTATAGAAATACGCTCACCCAAACAGCTAAATTAAGGAAGACAATATAATATCACAATAACAGAAAAAAATTTGCAACAGTAGCCAGATCGGGGTCTCAATAGGCCATCTAGCTGAAATTGTATCATTACATAAAACTCTATACTCTACTGTATATACAACAGAGAAAAAAACAAGTTGTGCCGTGTAGTTACTATTTAAACCTCTGGTGTTACATGGTGTACTTTTTTGTGGAATGCATGATAATAGGGTCAAAGAAATTAATCTTGGCAAAGGAGACATAATTCATAAATATATATTTTAAGATCTACTTCAAGATTTGTAAAAGTTAAAGCCCACCTCTGTTTTCATACAGTTTCAAGGCTTCATACAAATTCAACAACAGACCCATTGTGGATTTGCAAAACCGGGCCCAGGATCTAATGGTAAGGTTGCTTACACACGAACCCCTGATTTAAGAATTCCTGTCAGTTTTCACAAAAGACAGAAATCTGCTTTTAAATCAAATCGCTGTATATCTCATGTAAGAATGCCCTTGCCTTGTTAGATAGGTTCAGTCAGTATAAATTCATTTGCCGATCACACTTTGAATGTAATCACACCTTATTCCACTCCGATACGTTGGCACGGTTGGTGGTGGGTAAAATGATCTCTGAGACGATGCAGTGTCCCGTGTCTGTCCTCCCGGTTGATATAGCACACATGACACACATTTCCTTCAGATACAGTGAAAGGAAATGGTGCAGCAAACTATAGTGCCGCTTGCTTGTGTAGTTTAATTTGAAACAGCAACTGTGGTCATAAAATGGTTGCAGGCCTTTGTGTATACCAAAAATCCATGGTGCACATTAGGTCATATGGAATGATCTAGATCTTCACCCCTATACTTCATTATAACATATCAAGTGCACATTCTGCTTTATCTCAAAACACAAAATCTAGACCTGATTTTGTTACTTGAGTAATGGGGCACGTCACAGAATATAAGTGTAGGAATTTGAGCTGTCGGGTGGTATTTGCTTGCTATATGACTGCTTCTCAGTTCAACGACACACTCCGTGGCTTGGAATGAAATACTCACCCCGGTTACGGTGACTGTTGCTAGGGTCCTCGCAGGTCAGCACAGGATTGATTGTCGCGTGGCCCAGGGAGGGAGGGATCGAGACGGCAGGGTTCTCCAGACCTCATCACACAAGTTTCGGGTGTGTACGTTCAGCGCAGCAGCATGCTTATCTCAAAGCCTCTGCTGTTTTACTGCTTCCTGCAGACTGTAGAGTCTCTGATGGCAGCCATGTTGAGGCCTGGTTACTGCCTCCTGGTATGGCGGCCATATTGTGTCAGTTGATGATCTGCTCGCCTCAACAATCTGCTCAGGGTCCTTGCATATTTCTGTTGCGTAGGGACGTATCATGTCACATTTTGATTGCAGTACTACTTCTAAAGCACAAAGCTTTCCTACCATTTCCTAAAAGAAAAGCCATTTGAGAAAATATGATTTAGTCTGTTTGCTCAGGTAAGATCTTAGTAGTGTATCCACTATGTACAGGCAAATATTTTGCCATAACGAAACATGAAATTATTACTTTAGGTAGTCATGTTGCCCTCACAGGAGTTTCGACATAAGCAATATTTTTTAGCGTACACTCTATATAGCGGTACTCTCAGTGCCTGATTACTAGTCTAATCAAAAGCAATCACAAAGTGACAAGTCACGATACGTCACAATGCAACAGAGATATGCAAGCAGACGAGCAGATGAGTAGAGGCCCAGTTACTCCCTTGTGGTATGGGGCCATGTTGAGGACTAGTTACTCCCTTGTGGTATGGTGGCCATGTTGACACCCAGTTACTCCCACCTGGTATGGGGCCATGTTGAGGACCAGTTACTCCCTCCTGGTATGGTGGCCATGTTGAGGCCCAGTTACTCCCTCCTGGTATGGGGCCATGTTGAGGCCCAGTTACTCCCTCCTGGTATGGGGCCATGTTGAGGCCCAGTTACTCCCTCCTGGTATGGTGGCCATGTTGAGGCCCAGTTACTCCCTACTGGTACAGTGGCCATTTGCAGGCCCAGTTATAACCTCCAGTTGACCTGTTGTGCTCCCGTTCCCTCCTGTCACGCCCGTAAATCGCAGGGCTGGTGAAGGCGGTCAGGGAAGCTGAAACTGCAAATCAACGAAACTGTTGGGCCACGGAATGAAAGATAACATGCGCTTAGCTCTGGCCAGTCAAAGCTGAATGTTCTTCATGATGATGATAATAATACATATTGCTATTATTATTGCTATTATTATTAGTACTAGTAGTAGATTAATAAATGGGGTAAGTATAATACGTACTAATGCCTCCAACATGGCATTTAATTTTTTATCATCAATTTATAGGCATAGGGTTAGTACTGTAGGTTTAATATTTATGAGATATATGTACAGTATGAGAGAGAGTGAGAGAGAGAGAAAATGAGAGAGGGAGTGTGAAAGAAAGAGTGAAAGAGAGTGAGAGAGAGCCATGGCTCACCTAAGAATCAAGAGATCAAAAACAGTTAAGGATTCGAAGGCAAATGATTCATGAAAGAGCGGACAGTGATTGTTCCTCGAAATAGGCTCTATGTCAGACAGTATTTCATAACAATATCATGGTTATGGACAGGGCCATTACAATTTATGTCTAGACAGATATGACCCCGAGGTAGTATTTCACTCTGTCCTATTTACACTTTGCCACTCGCCAGTCCCTGCTTTCAGACAACAGAAAAACATAGTATAGTGTAAACATTTTTGGAGAAGGTACATTTTACAGCAGAAGTTTCAGCCTTCATCCCTGAAGACATACGCTGTCTCCAGTATAATAATAACAAACTTCTGGAGTATTTCTTTGGCATAATCTATTGTCAAAATCAATGACATATTTCATGTTTCCCATCTGCAAAAGGCCAGAGTAGGTGGGAGAACTGCATTGCAGTCAAAACATTTTGTGTGCTAGACTCCCTCTGACACATAATCCCTGTTCAATTTAAGAATGCAGACAAACAGGGGTGGCTGTACATTTCTGAAGACGGTATAACAGATAGACCAAATATATATTTGGGGCACATACAGTATATCTATAAAGTGTAGCAGTCACTAAAAAAACACAACTAAGCTTGAGAGTATATTGAGCTGGATCTGTATCTGGAAACATTCTGTCTGTGTTTGTTGGGGGGGGGGGGGGCTTAATATGTCTAAGGAAAGTGTTTTTTGTGTGTTTGTTTGACTTCAACCTTACTTTTCAATACAAGCTTGTATTACAGGACACAAATAGGACGTAATGCTATTTATTAGAAGTTATAAGCCTATAAGTATCGCATTCATTTCCTATAGCAGTTATACTCACTCCCAGCAGGGGGAAATTATTGTTCAATTTGCTGTGCATGTTATTAAATGACTTCACGCTTGCCTAGCTTGGTGGGATAGAGCAGTGTCAACTACAGCTGGAATCAGGCCTTCCGTGCGCCAGGCGAACCTAATTAAGCAGAAACAGCAAAAAGGTCGAAAGCGGAGCCATTTTAACGAAGCAGGTGCTGGCTCTGAAGCGCGTGTGTGGTATGAATGGACCGGGCTGTATCACCGGTGAAAATAAGACAGCTGTACACACATTTTTTCAGAGATGAAAAGAGAAGTCGCAGGAAAAGGGAAATTCCTCCGCTCGGGGAAAAAGCCATCTTCTCCGTTCGCAAAGAATGTGTTTGGAGGCGGCCGTCAAAGAAGAAAGAGAGCTTCCAGAAACCAAATGCCTGATGTGCCCTTTCACAATGCAGACACCTGCTAGGGCTGGTGCTTTTTAATCCAGTTCCCCTTTCTGCGTTACATTCCTACAGAGCACATCAGGTCTGAAAGGCCGTATATATCGCCCAACGCTGGGCCCCTCTGTCCTCCGCACGCCATCTCCTGCAGAGACTCCCCAAACTCCTTCCCACAATCCCTCAGCGCTTCCGCTCCACTGCAGCCAATCAAACGCTGGCGGCCCAGCTGCAGGGAACACAGTGATAGCTATTAGGCCATTCTGGAGAAGTGAGAGTACTCCCGCAACTTTGTTTTGCAGGTGTGTAAAATAGTGTGACCATAAAAAAGTGGTTGCTGATGTTCTGATGTTATTCACTGCAAACTCGAGCAAATATCCATGAAAACAGAGATGTTTACTCTTCACCAACAGGGGCACGGATGTAGCAAAGGATGTGCTCCCATCCTCCTTAAATGTATAGTCTATCACTCGTAACAATGGCAGTTTTTGCAGTCCATGGAGTCCCTTAAAACTACTGGTCGATGTCCTCCAGAAGACAAAATGTATGAAGGGGCAAGACCTTTCTGCTTGGTCACAAAGTGAGAAGTTGTGAAGCTCATTGTAGGAGTTTTTTGAGACAGTGATGTGTGGTTGGCACATGCCCAGACTGCCTTAAGAAGTAGCTGAGTTTCGTATCGTTAATATTTGAATGCAAACGCACTTGTTACACTTTGTTACAAGTTACAGAAGGTATAATCCTCCACAGTATTACACTAATAGAAACAGAACAGGACTTCCTCAGTCTGAATCAACAGCTATGCTTTTACTGTCAGAATGACTTCTCTGGCAGTGCAGGATATTTACTAAGGGTGTCTTTGCAATGTCAGTGTCAATGTAGGTACCTGCTGTCTGTATCTACAGTATTTCCAAATGTCCCACTGGTTTCAAAATGTGCCTTACTCTTCAATATCAATATATTAAGCCACAATTCTCAGAAAAAACGTTTTTTTGTGTGTTTGATGTCCTTTCTGTTTTTGAGGACATCAATATATATTTGTAATGAATTATTCAAATGCCCCACCACTATGTCTTGCTATGCACTTCTTTTCAATCTGTTTATGTACAATTAATTTATCAATTCTTAGTCAATAAAACCTTTGAGATGCACAGATTAAAACTACAAGTTTTCTCTTTGTGTATTAAATCTGCCACAAAGCAAACAAAAAATGTATCAATACAGTTATTCCTTGTATATATGTTTTATTATATTAATTAAAGGGTATATGTTACAGTAAAAAAAAAATAAAGCCCTAAATCCATTTTCAGCTGGCCTTCTGACAAAAAGGTGTGCATTTTCAAGGAAAGTTCCAATAATTGCTTCGTTCACTTTGTTCTAATTGAGACTAAAGTACAGGTATTGCTTATAAATTCAGTCTTTGTATTTCCTCAGCAAGATAGCACATTACACCTCCAACAAAAGATGCAAAAATAGCTGGCACTGTATGAAAGAGAAGTCCTCTTTAGAAGTTCTTCTTCAAGAGTCCAGCCAACCCACTGACCACACCATTAGTGAGCACTGCTGCGCTGCTTTGCCTTAATATACTTCTGGAGTCTACAAGACATGTTGTGGTTACAGTGCCTGAATCAGTTATGACAGTGAAAACTTGTTTTTAGCAAACTGCTAAGCAAATAAACTGAAATCTGGCAAATTCCAAGTATTTTTTATGCACAATGACAGATGCATAATAAGACATGCATGACAAAGTAATCATGAACATGTTTGCATGATTTTCAGGCTGGAAAATATTAATACTATTCGGAGAAATGGAAAAGCATCGTCGAACAACATTTTCAGTTTCAATACACAACTGAACTACCAGCAAATAACAAATAGTAACCTACACTCTGCGGTAAAATCCAGCTATGACCAGTACAAAATTGCCAGCTACCAGCAGTTTCAAAACATAGCTTGAGCTGGTCAAACCATGTTGAGCAGGGAGCTGGTCTAAGCTGGTCAACAAGCTACCAAACCTGGCTTGAGCTGCTTGAGCATTTTCATTTGTTGACTATGACAGTGTGTACTCCATGTAGTCTATGCAGCCTAATTTCATTCATTCATTATCCTAACCCACTTATCCTGAACAGGGTCGCAGGGGCCTGGAGCCTATCCCAGCATACATTGGGCGAAAGGCAGGAATAAACCCTGGACAGGTCGCCAGTCCATGTCTTTGGACTGTGGGAGGAAACCGGAGTACCCAGAGGAAACCCACGCAAACAAGGGGAGAACATGCCAACTCCGCACAGAGGCCCTGGCCGACCGGGATTCAAACCCAGGACCTCCTTGCTGTGAGGCAGCAGTGCTAACCACTGCACCATCCGTGCCGCCCAGACCAATACATCTAAAAACCTAATAAAGTCTAATAAAGTGCACACTGACCACAATTCTCACTTCTCACAGCTAAAAAAAAAGTGTTCCTCCTGATATCTGTACAAAGGACATGCCTCCCTGGTGTCTGAAACCCAGTAAAACATTTTTCCATACAAGTTGCATGATCACTGGTTGTAGCTTTATTTTATATTTTGAAGGTGGTGTGCATTGCAGCTTGTCTGAAAAGTCACATAACGCCACCAGCCAGTTCGCTGTGTGCATTTGTGCATTGGAGGCTGTCTGCGAAACAGGCAGACATCCCTGTCGCCATTCCAGTTACATCCAGATGTTAAATGCCTCTGAAATATGACTAAAAACCTCTGTCTGGAAATGGTATTTCAGTATCATGCAAATGCTCTATATCCCTGTTCCTTAAATCACGGTCCTCAAGATCAGAGAACTGCTTATTTTATATCCTGCCATTACCTGGCAGTCAGGTGTGAAGCCGGTCTGGCCAATCAGTAGCAATTGGTGTAGCACCAGAAAGATCTGATGGGCCCTTCAGCAAGGCCCTTCACCCTGCAATGGGTGCTGCATTGTAAGTAGGATGGGTCAAATGCAGAGGACAAATTACCCTATGGGGTTCAAAAAAGTATAAAGTAACTTCAGTTAATTCAGAGGAAGGAAAAGCAGGTCTGGATTTGAGGAATCTAAATAGTTTTTGAGTTTTCAAAAATAATCTTCCCAGACAAAACAATCACAAGAAAACACCATGAAATGTTTGAACCTCTACAGACTTCCTTTTCCTCAATACACGCTTACATACAAACTTCTGAAACATAAAAAGTACACACAATGCATCTTACACAATGCATTTACCAGCTCATAAAGATTAAGAACATTTCATGTGGAATTCAAATTCCTTCCACAGAAAGAGGAAGAAAGCTTATGAATGCTGACACTCGGCAGAATTGCTTTTGTTTGAAATAGGCCCTGATATGAATTTTAGCCTGCATTTCTGGGCTTGAGAATTGCTATGCAGTATGTGCAAAATAACTTAAGCTCTTTACAAGTGGACTGCGGACAGTGGGACAGCTCAGAAACCTGTCCCTGGTATCCTGCGGTCAGCTGTGAATGGATGTGCTCCAGAACTCTCTACACTTTAGTGTTGACCAGCTGTCTGCAAAGTCAGCTGCTCAGCCAATCAGAGACCAGGAGGAGGGGTGGGGGGGAGGGAGAGATAAACACTGGCGGTAAAGGTACAGGAGTCACAGATTACTACCCAAAAATGATGGAAAGCAAAATGTAAGATTAATCTCAGTCAGGTTCCTGGACAGACTCTTTAAATACAAAACGAGCAGATGGTTAGCATCTCATGTTCGGTTGCGCTGTTGTTTTGCATATGAGGCTGTTTTTTATAGTTAAACTGTCAGCAGCAAGCTTCATTTCAAAACCAGGAGGAATTTTTGTCCGGTATGGCAAAAGTTTTATTCCCTTTGTATTTATCTTGGATAGTGACAATGAGGAAAAATAAGATTTGCGCACTGCCTGTGTTTGTGTAGTTCTCCCTCACAGCTCAGAGAATATTCTGGAAGGCTCTGACCGCTCCCGGTGCTCTGGCTTGTCTTATGATGTGTAGTAATTAATGTGAGTTAATTCATCCACAAAACTGCCTGCCCTTACGATTATGGGGCCATTGGCTTTATACACTCAGTGAGCTTTATTAGGTACTTATACGTGTTTCTGCCCACAGAACTGGTGCTCACTGGATGTTTTTGGTTTTTCACACCATTCTCTGCAAACTGTTGTGCGTGAAAATCCCATGACATCAGCAATTTCTGAGATGCTCAAAACCACCCTGTTGGGCACCAACAATCATTCAAAGGTCACTTAAATCACATTTCTTCCCTATTCTGACATGGTCTGAAAAACAGCTGAACCTCTTGACTACGTCTGCTGCTTTTATGCATTTAGTTGCTGCCACATGATTGACTTATTAAATATTTGCATTAACAAGCTGGTGTACAGGTCTACCAAATAAAGTGCCCACTGAGTGTATGTTGAAGCCTTAAAAACTTTTGTACATTGAAAAAAAAAAAAAAGGTCCAGCATGCACACACACACACACACACACACACACAGCACTGGTTAATTAAAATCATTACTTGAAGTGCAGTGAAATTTCTGCCTTTTTGACCCTGCCAGTAAACCAGCTGCGACCTCTGGAATCTGAGTAGTAACACCCCCACGCCCCCTCCTCCCCCAGATCCTTTTAAGTGGTGCAAATTCGGGATTCTTAGCTCATTTGCCCCACCAAACCTAATGTGATACAACACCAGCAAATTAAGCTCCAATAACATGGAGCACCTGGTCCATTCAGTCAATCATACATGAATTATTTCAGCGGACTCTGAGAGAACGGGCCAGAGACTCAGAGCTCGCTATCAGTGGTACAGTGCGATAATAGCCAGGCTGCTAACAAAGGCAGCGCTAAGGCAACAGAGGAATAGCAGAGATTGCATTGGCACCTGACTATTTCCATCCGACAACTCTCGCCCTGAGACGCGGATTAACGTCCAATTTATCCATTTCTTCTGAGGCTTACCGCTGTCCAAACAGGGAGAAACTTCAAAGTGCAAGACAAACAGGGCAGAATATATGTGTACTCTTCGAAAGAATCGGCTTAGTTTAGCCCCGTTTAAACGGCCGGAGTACAAAAGGGAAAGATGTTTTTGATCTCTGGGAAAATGAGTCTATTCCAACTGTCACTCAGCCCTTCCACTGCCCCCTGGTGTCTGACCCAGGTAACGCAGACAAAATGCTCCTGATTGTGATCTCTGTCCAGCAGGCACTCCGACAGCCAATTTCAACAAAGATGATTCAGCAAAACAGCATGTTGCCCTCCATATTACACTTTGTGCAAATCATGCAAATCAGCAAAATAAAATACTCCGAACGAATCCCAACAGACTCAAAAACTGTGGATTCGTTCAAAAGCAAGAGCAAATTCCAGAAAACAGTTTAAGCTGAACCATAAAATGTTTATGTGACATTTTTAAACTGAAGAAGAGCGAAGAATGAACAATAAAAGGCAGACAAAGATGGGTAATCAAAATCAGTGAAGTTTATTTGCCTCGGGCTATGAGTTACAACCACAAAGACATTGTGCAAAGAAAGCAAAGATGAAGTTACACTTTGGGGAAAGACGGGGGGCTAGCACTGACCACACATCAAAAAAGACATGTCTGAGGAGGAGGGTCAAATTGGGCCGCACCATAAACAGTATGTGTCACAGAGGAGTACAGTCACTGCGCCGGGAGTTAAGAGTGCTTACCGACAGATGAAGAGAAAGCCTTTTACTTGGTTCCAGAGCAAATAAGCGAGTACACGACGTAGAAGGCAAAAAAACGTATCGTTTTCAAAACATTCAACAAAAATATTATCATTAAACCGAGAGTATAAAAATATCCATAGCTGCAAGGCTGTTAATACGTTGAGGAACACGGAGAACCGCCAATTTGATATGACCGCCAATTCGATAAAATCGCCAATTTGATAAAACCGCCAATTCCGTAAGAGAAAGGAAAAAGGAAAAGGACATTTGTTATGCGTTAGGAAGCGGCGATTTCGGCCTGTGCCGTTTTGAGTTTGTGAGTTTACAGTGCGCGGGAGGGCTTGTCCTCAGTGGAACCTGCGCCCGCTAAATAACACTTATCTCCACCATCTCTCCCCAACCTCAGCTACAAGAGGCCGGGAGCGAGAAACTGGAGGCATGGATATGGATATGTCCCTGCATGGCGGAGTCAAACCTCTCTGTTTAATTTATGTTGTACAAGCTGAACCATGGCACTGGTGCAGATTACTCTCAGATGAACCTTCACTATAGAGCTAGCATATATAAACACTGTTAAAAACATATATATAATGCTTACCTTAAATAGCAAATTGCTAATCAGCATTTTTTTAATGTATTTGTTTTAATCCAATCTTTTTTGTAATGTCGATCTTTTTTGATTGTAATTTTCTCTTTTTGCATAAAAGTTATATGTACAAGCGGTGTAAAGGGATGGTAGCACCTGCAGGATGAACTACTCGCTGAGCAGAGCCAGTCCATCTTTCACCGTTACACTGCGTCTCACTGCATAACAACATGTACCGGAGGATTATGGGCTACCGTCTTCTGATTGGATGAAAGTTGAGGGGGCAGGGGAATGGGGTGGGATTCCGGAAAGAGACACATTTCATCAAAATAAAAGAAAATCAATCGATAAAAGCTTTTGTTAAAAAAGAGAAAGTGTTGTGCATCAGCTCTCCTCTTCGTCACTCTTCATCACTCCCGCTTGCATCGGACTGATCCTGCAAACGTAGACATTAGTGTCACCATCGTCATCATCATCCTCAGTCACCATCATCATGCAACTTGGTAATGCTAGTTATTACATTTAAATGCTTACAGTGGCTAATGCTACTGCTATTACGTTTAAATGCTTATGGTTGCTAATGCTACGGTTATTACTTTTAAATGCTTATGGTGGCTAATGCTATGGCTATTACATTTAAATGCCTATGGTGACTAATGCTACAGTTATTACATGTAAATGCCTATGGTAACTAATGCTACCACGATTACTCATAAATGCTAATGGAGGCTAATGCTACCGGTATTACTCATAAATGCTAATGGAGGCTAATGCTACCGGTATTACTCATAAATGCTAATGGAGGCTAATGCTACCGGTATTACTCATAAATGCTAATGGAGGCTAATGCTACCACTATTACTCATAAATGCTAATGGACATAATCCAACCGCTATTACTCATAAATCCTAATGGAGGCTAATGCTACCGCTTTTACTCATAAATGCTAATGGAGGCTAATCCTACTGCTATTACTCATTAATGCTAACGGAGGCTAATCCTACCGCTATTACTCATAAATGCTAATGGAGGCTAATCTTACCGCTATTACTCAAAAATATTAATGGAGGCTAATCCTACCACTATTACTCATAAATGCTAATGGAGGCTAATGCTACCGCTATTACTCATGAATGCTAATGGAGGCTAATGCTACCGCCATTACATTTTTAGATGCCTATGGTGCTGCAAACTACATGTATGCTTTATATCAACCTATGACAGGAAATCCACAGAGAAACCAGAGCTGGCGAAAGGAGCGGCTCGTCATTGGCAACATGCACAAGAGAAGCCAAGAGAAGCAGAAGACTTACTTTCTCCCCAGGAACTGCGGCAGAGAAAGACAGAGAGAGACTTGATCATAGCGGAAGAGAGGATCAGGAAGAGGGTCCTAAATTCTAATTAGGAAGCAGGGATGCTATAGCAGCCAGGCTAACACCGAAATGAGCTTTAACTACATTCATTACCTGCTTGCTGGCCGTTTTTGTTTGTGAGGAGGATTAACACACAGAGTGAACAGTGATATAGATAACACAAAGGGCTCAGTGAGAGGCTAGGCACAGATCCTGTCAGAGGTGTCTCTCAGACCTACATTATCGTCCTGGTCGTCGTCACTGTCGTCGTCACTGACGACGGGCTTGGCCTTGGCCCGGCTCTGCCGTTTCTTTCCTTTGTCATGACTCCTCTCGTCTTTCTTCCCAAGCTTGATTTTCACCTTCACCGATTTCGCTGCGAGACAAAAGGCGATGAGCTCAAGCTTAACCTCTTTGAAGAGTAGAATGCTTTTTTGTTGAAGATTCTAAGTCAGTGTTCTAGAACTTGCTTTCCATTACGAGTAGTGACTGTGACATCAGCATTAGAATGTTCAGTTGAGAGCATTCTAATCACTCCCCTCACTCCTTAAAGGGTTAAAGCAAAAGAGGCAACACCCACATGACATCGCCTAGCCATTCGAAATTTGCGGTGCTATTCTTGGTAAACCTTTTTATTTTTTATCTTTTTGTTAGCGCACACTTGTTGAAGGTGCCCCAGGACGGACGAGAGAAGGGTAGGGGTCGGCCATCTTACATTCGGACTCTGACTCTTCCTCCTCCTCATCATCATCAGCGCTGTCGTCATCGCTCTCCTCCTCCTTAGCGATCTTCTGTCGCGCGCTCTTAAACACCGACTGCAACACTATGGAGTCCTCGTAGATCTGTGAGAGCCGTACGGAATGTCACATTATGACACATTCAGCATTGGGGTGAGTACGCAGCAGACCTTGAGTTTTATTGGGCAGGCATGCTCCAGATGAGGGCCAAACACTGCAGTCAAGGACTCTCAAACAAAATGAGTCAAATTGTATAAGCTCATTGGTAATCTTTTCAACTTATTCAGCAAAAAGGTAAAAGAAATAAGATTTGAAGTCCCAATGCAAGGCTAAAATACTTGGTGTGTATTTGACACAGCCGTGGGTAGTTTTCATACAGCCCTGTTAAAGGACAGGAAGCACGCAGTGGCCTGGCCTACACACCTGGGAGCCCTCCAGGTTGAAGGTCTGGGCGTTGTGACAGAGCAGCATGACGTCCTTCTCCAGGTCGCCCACGCTCCTGTACTTGTGGCTACGGACACGTTCCTGCCGACCAATCACAAAACAAAACTGTAAACAGCAGCCGTTACCATTGGTTCACTCATCACCATAAGAACAATGAAAACTGGGAAAAATCTCTTAACAATTTCTCAATAATGGGATAGTTCATACCATGTTTGTAAAATATTTTACAGATTAGACTGAAATTAATCCCTGTTTGACCTTGCATCCTCAAACAAGGACATAACATTTTGGCTTCCCTGAATTCTATACAGGGATATTCAATTAAAATGAAAGAAAATATATATTTCTTTTCAGTGCAACATATTTGTCATCCAAGACACTTTTACGACACTATTATGTGAAAACCTAAAAAATTATTTGAATTTGATTTGAATTTGCTCCCAGACAAAGAATCATTTTTAGTCAAGATCTTGTGTGGAATCACAGGGTTCCTGTTGGGAGAGTGCAGGACCGGGGAAGTCTACCTTGATCTTCTTGAAGTCCACAGGCTTCCTGATGAGCTCATAGTACTCGGGCAGCTCCTTCCGGGAGGGCAGCTGGACGAAGACCTCGCTGAGCTGACGGCTGGACCTGAAACGCACACCCACAGGTCACTCACCCAGGCCTCCGCCATTTTCTGCCCCTTTACCGGAGACTATACGCCACAGGGCTGACAGGCTAACAAGCTGAGTGCCAACCGAGTAATGCCACAACATATGCTGCTGAAGCAAGCACAAAGTCCCGTCAGAGGACAACAATTGCTTGACACTGGATGTAATTGGATCCATGAGCTGGTTCTTGAAACTGCCGTTGCTGTTGGCAACTGGACATTACAGGGGAAAGGGCTACGAGTCATCACAAGCATTTTAGTCTCATGATCTTGTTTTTTTTCTCTCAAGTAGAAAATACTAGCTTGCTTTTAGTTAAGGCTTGCTTGACAAATGAAATCTTCTTATCCTATTTGCATATCTTGAAATCAGTCAAACTATGTGAACATTAATATTTTCATCTTACTTTGCAAAAAAGATTGTTATTTT
This sequence comes from Conger conger, assembly GCF_963514075.1. Classification (NCBI taxonomy): domain Eukaryota; kingdom Metazoa; phylum Chordata; class Actinopteri; order Anguilliformes; family Congridae; genus Conger; species Conger conger. The sequence goes on along the minus strand of NC_083770.1, from coordinate 20,727,483 downwards.
ATTGAGTATTTTAAGTCTCAATACAAGACAAGATTCAAATACGTGTTATTTGCTGGCTTTTGCAGAGTAACAAGCTGAGCTCCAGCCAAGCACACGCTAGTCCGCAAGTCCGTCAAACGTAAATGCACATGAAGTCCCGTCAGATGACAACAATAGCGTGACGCTGAATGTAATTGGATCCAGAGCTGGTTCTTGAAACCGTTTGTTGCTGTTGGCAAGCATCTGAACTGACATTGTTGTGAAAAAAGGTTCCAGGCTCCAGACGACAAATGGTGAAAGCACAATAAGAAAAATCTAACAAAATATCACGAGTCCCAGAGTATATATCAAACTTCACATAACGGAGTGATCGACTGCCCCGGCCTGTCCGAGAGACTGCGTACACATAGCCTCACCACCTCTTCCTGGGCCCTGACTGGACCAGGGAGGACACTGAAAGCACGGTCTGTGATCTCTGAATGTCCCAACAACAGATGCAGCCAATTTGTATTCAGCTCCAATTAAAAAACTGCCCGCGTCAGACCAAAGCCAATTACCTGCGACGGCAGAAACACCAATCACACTGATAATGCTCCACGCCGAGCTGACAGACCGTGGATTCAGAGTGCGCACAGATCCACGTTTTTTTGTTTTTTTAAACACACACAGAGGGAAATAAATAAAGAGAACAACCAAAGCCAATTATGCAGAACGTCGTAAAAATGTTATTGTCTCATTTGCGAAGTTCTGCGGAATTAGATAGTGCTGACATTATGTCTAAGGCACACAGGTGAAGGGAGGGGGGGTGGGTGCTATAAAAGTCATTGTTAAACTAACTGCCTGGTCCAGGCAGTTGGGCTTATTCTATTTGTGAAAGCTGTAAATGTATTACAAAAGCTACAGCTTATCAATAAATGGAAACATGAAATGCAGTCACACAGTTAACACTGCTGAGTTTCATAATTGTATGGTTTTTCATCACCAAATGAAATGCTGCATTGGCCCATTCTATTGCTGCAGCACTTCTGCGCTCCAACCAGAGGGGGTGCTGATGAGCAACGGACATGGGGCCTCAAAGTGCAGTTGACAGTTAACATTACATAACATTTCACTACAAAGCATTTAGCAGACGCTCTTAACCAGAGCGACGTACAAAGAAGTGCAGATTGAATACGGGAAGTGTGAAGAGGACCCTGGAGGACAGTACGGTTCCGGTTCCGAGTCCTAGCTTGACCATACAGATACAATTGGAACCCTTGAAGAATAAACCTAAACTAACATACCACGGTTGGCAGCTAGAATATCCCGAGTACAACAATATAATATCTAATACAATACAACAATGGGTCCAGGACAGACAGCAGTCGTGATCGAGAAGTGCTGGTGTGGCGAAGGGGAGGTGCAGGGCATCCTGAAGTAGCTGAACTGAGGGGTCTAGCTGGTGTATACGTCTTGATAAGCAATTGAATATATACAGGGGCTGATCCTTTAACTGCCTGGTACGTGAGCACCAAATTTGATGCGAGCCATTACAGCCACACAGTGGAGGTTGCTGAGCAGGGGAGTGACAAGTGAACATCTGGAAACACTGAATACCAGACAGGCTGCGGAGTTCTGGATTAGTTGTAGGGGTCTGATGGCGGATGATGGAAGGCCAGCCAGCAGAGAATTGCAGTAGTCCAGGCGGGACAGGACCATTGCTTGTACGAGGAGCTGAGTGGAGTAGGTGGTGAGGAAGGGTCGGATTCTCTGGATGTTGTACAGGAAGAACCATGCCCAGGTCACCGTAGCGATGTTAACGTCCCCGTCCTTGGTGACGTTTATGCACAAATAACTCTGAGACACCTCTCATCTCTGATAACTAGTGCCTGAACAGCAAATAGTTTGTGGGACCGTACACAATGCCTCTGACATTTTTGTAATGTCGGGAGGGGGAGACTGTGGATTTAACTGAATTGTGGTTTTGTCGACTTGTCTATCTGAGCGCCACGTGGTTTACTGAACACGTCCATCATTTGAGTTATCTAGGCTACACAAATATGAGAGAAAACCCCCAAAGCACTATAGCTGAATATAGCTGCTTTATCTGTCCTCCAGGATATTCACGCGCAGTAGGGTATGTATCTCAGAACGACAGAACTACACTGTGCCTGACTTCCTACAAGACAATCATGATACATACAAATACCTCATTTTGCTATGGGTGTGGAACCAGTAATATGGGATCTTGGTGATCTTACAATTTTTCATATCCTGCTTTTTTGTTAGCAAAAGGTACTTATTTCCACCCAAAATAACAGCATTGTACCTTTCAGGATACATTTGAGAAATGTGTTCCTCGAGGAACCAAAATGTACCTCCACTGTACACTTATTTCCGAGAGTGTGCCCAAGTGAACCTGCTTAGCCTGCTGTCGGTTGCAGCGAGTTTGTGAAATGTTGTTTGCGCTCTGAGTATCTGGGCTGAGCACCGTCGAGCGAGGAAGGATCCCGTTCCGCATGGGCTTGGCCGAGTCTGGAGGCTACAGCGAGACAGCGTGAGCGTTACTTAACCCATCGCCTGTACTCTTCACCAGCGCCACGTGACAAGAACCGCCTCCAGCTCCCTACGGAGGACCCAACCTGCGAGCGGAAAACCGTGCAGGAGTGCGTGGTGATCCAGACCCTCTGTGAGGAATTACAGGCCATGGAAAGAAGGAATTTGACTTGTGGAAAGCAGGTAGCGGATTCTTGGAAAGGAGAGATGTAAAGACAGCCAATGCACATTTAAGCAGGCTTGGAAAAAGGGCAAGAACTCACAGTGCACAATTCCCAGACCACCCTTCTCTCGCCAGCACAATGAAATCATGTTTACTCAGGATTTACATTCCTTGTAGATGATGTTGTTCCGACTGTAGAAACTGAACAACAGCACAATCGATATGTTCTTCACACTTTACTCCTGACTCGCGACAACAGAGTTGCCCTAAAAATCAATGGCCATCCTTTTCTATTAAAAGTGGTTGAGAAACAACTGAATGCACTGAGGACAGATGGTTCTCCACTCAAACTGGAATAAATATAAAAAACTTGTACAGTGTGTCAACAGACATTACGTTTTTGAGCACACCGCAAAAACGTCTGTTTTAACAAGCATTTTTAGTCCTGTCTTATTTTTTTCACAAGAAGAAAACATTAGCTATATGTTGCTCACTTGACAAGTGTTCTTATCTCGATGGCAAATCTTAACACAACAGGCCGAGAAATTTAGAGCAAGAAATTAGCCTTACCTCACTGGCAATACTTAAGTTTTATTAAGCAAAAAAGTAAGTCTCAGTATAAGTACTAAAGTACTAAAAACCTTATTTTTAATACATTTTTTGCTTTAGCAGTGCAGACACTGGGTTTTTCCTGCAGGGGAAAGGCCTTACCCGTCCCTGTAATTGATGACGGTATCGATGATGGCGTTCATCTGCTTGGTGAGCTTCGGGGGGTTGGGCGAGAGTTTCTCGGCCGGGGGTCGGCCCCGGCGCTTTTTGGCCTTCTCTCCGTCCTCCTTCCCGGAGTCCTTGTCCACGTGTCTCCGCCTCTTCCGCTTCTTCAGCCGGATCTCCTCCTCCATCTCCTCCAGATTGCCGTCCTCGATAGCCTGCGAGGGGGAGAAGCCGGAAAGTCACAGGGGGTTTTTCGTTGGCCTGTGCTAACGTTAGCACCCTTAGTGACCATGCTAATATTAGTACCCTTCGTGGCTCATGCTAAGGTGAGCGTCCTTAATGACCCATGCTAACATTAGCACCCTAACCCCGTGTTCACACTATGAGCGACTATGTTAACAGGTCGCTCTAGTTTACCAGGCTGAGGGAGGGACAAGAGCTTCCTGTAGTTTCCTTGTTGTGATCTCGTGCAGCTTTCTTGTCGCTATCTAAACAGCTACTGATCATCTCTCAATAAATAGATCACTAGCAATAGCCATCCAGTGCCATATAAAACTCAGTGGCCTACATTTATTGGGGTTGATGCAACTGACATACAGACATACATATATTTGCCATACTCCACCACTTGCGTTATGACACTGATAAGTATTGAATGACAATATGTAATTATCATGCACATACGATTTTGCCTGGTGATGCTGTTACTTATTCAAACTATGGGCAACTAATAACAAGATATTAAACATTGCATAGCAAACATCATTTTTAAGGCACTTGCTACGGTCTGAATTAACATTGGGCATTTCACTGTGTAGATATGTTATGGCTATCATACCATAAATGCACTATACGGCAAACTGGTGTGTATTCCGCTTGAGATGATTGATATTTCAAAGTTAAATCTAGACCGCTGTGAACTTTGGAACAGAGCAGAACATTAACTATGGTTCAGCAATGCTACTAGATGTCAAGCATCGTCTGAAATCACAAGATGTCTTCAAAGACTTTAACATCACATCAAACAAGTTTGTTAATTGGTTGATTCAGAAGTAGGGGAGAGAAGTAGGGGAGAGACTGTCCAATTATTTATTACTGTGTGGTCCTATGCCTAGTAACACTTTTTTAAGTCACAAGTTCATCAGATCCTTACAATCTGGTGCAGACAGTCAAGAGTTGATGTGATGGAAATTATTAGAAAAGACTGCATTTCCACTTAATAAGTACAAAGTGCTTAAGCCACCCACAGCAAAAGGTTCCAAAGGAAAGCACTATGCTGTTCCAGATTTTGACCAAAATTAAGACTATATTCTCAAGTGAAGAACATCTGACCTCTACACAGCCAGCAAACTCACTTTACTTATAAACTAGTTTATATTATAAATATGTGTATCTCCCCAGTTACACTTTATATAATTTTGTAAATGTTTTGAGTTCTGAGACAAAATATCTTTCTGGTTTATAGGACGTATTGGAATTTTCCTGGATGTACTCGCACAGACCATTCTAGCTTCAACAAAATTCTGAGTTTGGACATAATCAGACTCAGACAACTGAAACTTAATGAGGACACTTGGCAGATTACACGCATTTCCAAGAAAATTCCACCCATTTCCATGACAGGGCCTGTGCCCCACAGCTGTAACACACAAAGTTCTCCAGCTCTCAAGAACTACTTCCAGGTACCATCCACAACCGCTTCTACTCAACATTTAATGTTGTGATTTAAACTTTTTTTCAAAATTTTGCATTCCCTGATAAGACACTGTAGAAAAGCAGTCAGGAGTTGACACACAAAAAAAATGGCCAAATCCAAGCCAGTTTGCTACCCACAAGATATGCTAACTCTTAAATTTATACTGCTGTCTAGACAACATATTAGCAAGTGACTGCGAAATGGCTGGAAGTACTTGGTGTTCAAGTACTATATGCTACAATCTGAATCCATTACTCTGTTTCTTGAAACAAGGAAATATACATAACGGGGAAACAATGTGATCCAAAGTTCACTGGGTATCCTAAATTTCCACAGTGCTTATGGCCAAAGTATTTCAATAATTGCTACAGTACTTTGATAGCACTTTACAGTAAATCTGGGAAATATACATTTTATTGTGTCAACCCCACTCAGCATATTAAAAATATAGTCAGTATATGTGTTGTGCTTTTTAACTCAGTGTGGCAGATAACCAACATATTACATTATACTCACTGGCTGGGACTAATGAATTCAAAAGCAGAGACAGTAGCTCCTGTTCTGTAGTTACCTCATAATTAGCCAGCAATTACACCCAAAAAATGTATTTCCTTTAAAGTAATGGATCCCATTAAATGTTTATGCCTGACTTTTAGCTACTTTTGTACATCCCATATACGTAGTTTAAGAGACTGAAGAATCATGAGTAAGTTACTTCCAGTAAGGTCCCAAATGAAACTTTAGACAACTACTTGTATTAATAAGAGGTGAGTAACACTACAGACATTGGTAAATGCTTAGGCAGCCCTGCTCCAGCTGGTTAGGGTTGGAGTAAAAGCCTACAGGACAGCAGATCTCCAGGAACAGGGCTGGGCAGCCCTGCTCCAGCTGTTGAGTGAAGTGTGCTTTGTCAGGTTTGGAGTGAAAACCTACAGGACAGTAGTTCTCCACAAACAGGGTTCGGCAGCTCTGATTTTTGTTTCGTTTCAGAAAGCACACTCAAACTCCCCAACCCAGCCTGATTGATTTTGGGGTGAAAAGGTCACCTTTATTTGACCCTACTGCGGAATGCCATTGAGTATCAGCTGAAAGCAGCGAACACTAATGGCTTTTGGGACTGGCTCTGCCAATTCCTGCGATAGCTGCCCCTTTCTGTACCACACAATGACAATGTAGGACAATGTCATACACTTCACTTTATGATTATTCAGTGAGCCTACGACTGCCGTAAACTGGAGAAACGTAATGGATGAAGGTGATGCGTCAATGTGGGCAACAGAAGACCAAGCAAAAATACAGTAAATGTTGATACATGATCAACAATAAAGGATTATGAATCAAATGTGTCATTTCAGGACTTTTTCGCCTGACGTATGGTGAGTGCTTCTCTTACTTCAGCATATGCTGCATTGATTTGAGTTATTTCCGAGTGGGCCTTCTCTATTACTGACAGTAACACATTTCATAATACTGTTTCCCATAAACGATAACCATAAACCACACAGATATGTAGCAGAAGTCATACATTCCATCTGTGGTTAGTCACAAAGTGGGTGAAGCCTGAAATTAAAGAGGAAAGTCTAAAATCTGCAATATTTACACTAATGACAAAGTACAAATAAATAAAAAAAACTGACACTTTATATTTTAATTGACCGTAATGGTTGAATTTAGTTCAAGATAACTGTCAGTTTGAACACACGTGGCATTGTTTGTTGTGAATACCACTAACAAATCCATGGATTACACAGTGTATATATGGATATAGATTGTGGTTAGATAAATATAAACTTGAGAACTACTGTATCAAATATATTATTTAATAATGTTCATGAACAGTTAAAAGACGAGTGTTACTTTCCACACACACACACACACACACACTCTAGGAGTGCACACATTAACATACACACACCCACACACACATGCTCGCTTACACTTCCAAATTCTGATAAATTAGCATGTGATGTTTCAGGAACAAATTCATATAATTTACAGTCCCTTCTCATTACCTAGCAATCTCACCCTGAGCATCATAAACCAAACTACTCTCATCGTGACAGCAGAACTGCTTCTAATGAAACAAACCACTCTGCCTGCTGCTCCTGTCCATTTTCCCCACAGACGTCAGGCGTCTCGGGCATAACCGGCTCTTTCTGGCTAAGCTCCGTTAGCACACTCGATCAGCAAGCTCTTCTCAATTTTCATCTTTCCTCGTATAAGCGAAACGGCAGCGCAGGCGACAATGACTCCGCAGTCTGCAGAAAGCCGTGTTCGCCGGTCCGCTCTCAACAGTCAATCCAGCGAGCGAACGGAAGCACACGTCCTCGGGGACTCCCTGGCGCTGGACGCGATAAGAGAGCTCAGAAATCCCCATCGCAATCCGGCGATACGCAGGACGAGACCGGGAAAAACCTCTTGGAAACACTCGAGATGAGTGAGTACGGCGATGACAACAAACAACGGCGAAAACTAATCATCTTTAAGGTGCCGACCGAGGCACCGCCGAGACGTGACGGTGGGGTCCTCAAGAGAGAGGTCTACAGCTCTCCCTGCCGGCTTGGCGAAGATTAGCCACGAAGTACATGGGAATTAACTCTGCATGCAGTCATTTCTAATGCGGAAATCCTGCTTCATTTCAGCAGAAGACCAGCTCTGCTACTGCCGTCTCTGATCTGCGGGACACAAACTCCTCCCGCGATGCAGCTCTCCCGATTCGTGCCGAGCGGACTACAATAAAGACGCATATTTACCTGTCTGCGATCAGCAGGCGGGCTGTCAGAGATGACAGTTAGAGGGGATAAAATTAAAAGCCCGGCAAAACAGCGAGCCGCTAGCCTCTTCATCCGCTCAACGGTCAAAAAGAAGAGCTGGGGGAATTCTGTTTTCATATGCCAGAAATGTTATTTTCTTTGTTAGAATGTAATATTTGAATGGATTGTGGGCTGCAGTTCTGCAGTTTCACTCTGCAGTTTTGCCGGCTAAGGCCCAAAGCCTCTCTTCTTCTGCTTGTTTAAATATCGACTACAACTTATCGTTTTTCCCCTCTCCTCCTTATGCTGCCAGGTCCAGGGTTTTGTAATATTTATTTAGACGGGCGATTTCTTTCGACTTTCCCTGAAACAGTGCAGTGTGTTTTAGTCCAGACATCTCATTTCCTCACATGCAGAAGCTAATGATTCAACCGACGATATTTGTCAGGTTTAGGAAGGCCTCATATTTACCACAGTATATTTCGCATTTGGCCAATTAGTATTAATTGGGAAACAATTATTAAAACTAAATGCAAAGTAATATAATGAATAGATAGATGCCTATACATTTGTTAGAATGCTCAGCACTTCGGAGATACAGGAAAGTATCACAAACCCAATTTATTTCCTAAAAATAGCGTCACCGTTTCCTAAAAGGTAATATTGCTGTTTTCCGTATGCAGTATAATCCATTTTCATAATTGTTTGAAATATGAATAGCCTTATTAACCTATTAAAGCTTTCAGTAAACGTGTAATACATTATTTTGCTGACATGAAATTAATTATGTCATATTTTAACAGGCAACAGAACTATATTTCGACACACGCCGAAAATATGAACTATGTTTACTATAATGCTACAGTTGAGCCTGTTTACTCACTACTATCGCGTCAAAACGATGCAAAAAAATAATAATTTGATTTCTTAATTTCCATGTATTTTATTCAATGGCACATGTGTCTGTCAAAGACCTGGAGAGGCTCTAAAGGTCACAATGCCAATAAACAACGGAAGAAAGAAATGATTTGTTTAAAATTATAAAATGCAAAATTAACATTAATTTGTGTTTCCGTTGGTCACACAATCCATTAATCTATATTGCATTAAAAGTGAAGCAACGCTGTTTTTCAATATGACACACTGTGCTTTTATCAAGTAGCTCAGTGTTTCAAAATGCAATAAAGAAAAGGTGCAATTTCCAGTCAAATGGAAGAGAAGTTGAAGCAGTGGATTCTTTCAAAGTTCATCTCATATAAAATCAAATTATTACCGAAGGAACCTTCATCGATAGAACAGCCCCACGATGAACCGGCAGACGCAGAAGTTTGCATGGTCCTGCCCAGGACGTTACCTTCCTATTGAAGCAGATTCTTTCCCCTCTCCTCTGTAATTTATATTTGTGTTTTAGAAAACCATTTATTTTACAGCCTGTTAATTACCTAGTATTTACTAGGTACATAACCCCTACTTATGTGTAATTATTAGGTAACTATTTTGATGCCAGAGGTAAGTACTATGAAATGGGCTGTAAGACGTATTTTCACAGTACTAAAGAAGAACAAGCTGTTTCATAGTACTTACTGAGCTTGTACTTATCTATCAAAATAGTTACCTAATAATGACACAAGTAGCTATTTTTACCCAGTTATATACTATGTAAATAACAGGCTGTAAAATAAATGGTTATTGTATTTTAGATACAGTTTGACACAGCAGACTTGTCTCAGAAAAACATCCGGTGCAACTATATGCAGAGACAACTGAGGTACACCAATTCAAATGAAGGAAATACCACTAAAGCCATTTCATATGGAAGATAGAAGCCAGTTGCTACCCATCTGGGGCTAATGGTCACAAGCAAACCACAGCACTCGTCCAAACTCAAGCTAGCATGGCACGTGCATTTCCCCATGCCAGCAGCCCTGCACTTCCACATACAGGGCAGCCTGTAGACTGGGACCCAGAAGTTTGGTGGTTCATGCCCTGGTGTAGCCATCTGCACAGCTATTGGGCCCTTGAGCAAGGCCCTTAACCCCAAATTGCTCCAGGGGGGGATTGTTCCCTGCTTAGTCTAATCAACTCTAAGTCGCTTTGGATAAAAACATCAGCTAAATGGCAAATTATATTATTTGTATTATTATGCCTGAAAGGAGCAGAGGAAGAGGAGGGGGAGGAAGACCTACCCGCAGCCACTGCTTCTCGGTCAGGGCGTCGCTGTAGTCCACGTCGCGGCGGTGGCGGGAGCCACGGCCGAAGATCTTCTCCTCCTCTTCCTCGCAGGTGAGGCGCTCCACCTCGGCGTCGTCCTTGATGATCCAGGAGGGCAGCTCGTCCTCCTCCATCAGCCGCGGCCGCCGCTTCGGGTTCCGCGCATCCTCCCGCCGCCGGTCCAGGTCCATGCGCTAAGAACCACGGCCCAAACACCTTTAACCTTTAACCTCACCCGTCACAACCCCGCCACCTTTAACCTTTAACCTCACCCGTCACAGACAACTCTAAGAACCACCTGATCACTTCTCCTATGACTTTTACCTGCGGTGTTCCCCTTATGCTGTTTTACTCTTAATCGCTAACAGCACATTAGCACGAGGTGTTTGCAACCACTTCACTGGTCACTCTTTGATGCATTTCTGGGAAATACAATTCCAGTGGAATGTTTACATAGAGAAAAAACATCTATTTCCAAAGAGAATTACTCATATTCCTTTTAAAGAAGGGGACTGCCTTTCACACAATCTGGAATATCGAGTCACAGCCATCATGACATCATTTCTCTGCTATTGGCCAATATGCAATAATAAACAAATTCAATTATGGGAGTTTACAGCTTATGAGCCTGTTACTACTCCAAGAACAGGCCACACTGTAATAATGTGATTCATCTCCAGTAACTGTGTGAGATCTGAGATACTGCAGAGAAAAACACTCAACAGTTTTCAACCACAGTTTTTCTCAGTACAGAGGAAAGCGATTACACCATCCCGTAAGCTGACAGTTTTACAGCCAGCTTTCACAACACTGTTACAATAATCACGGCTGTTTTATTAATTCCCAGCTTTATTATTGACTTCATTAGTAACAATAAGCTTAGGGGTAGGCACTGTGGTGGCAGTGTTGTTAGCATAAAGCAGGAATCATCAAATCTGGCACTTGAATCTAAATCCAGCCCTGGTTTTCTTTTCTCTTTTCCGTTTTATAAGTACTGAATAGTCCATATTCATTGTCTTCACACCTGACTCCCAGGTAAAGGGAGGGTGGAAAGCCAGCAGATTGGATGATCCCCGGTGTAAAGGGGGGGAAGAGGAGGTTTCCTCTCACCATGAAAAGCTCAAACTCGTCCTCGTTACGGGCGATCATCTGATTGAGAGTTTCGTCATCAGGGACCTCGTCTTCTTCCTGAAATCAAACGCGCAGACGTGGCACGCACAGCGATTAGAGCAGTACAGGGACGTCAACTCCAGCGTGCTGCTGGTCTGCTGTTTTACAGGCAGGCTAAACAGAGATATGGCATCAGCATCTTAAAGACAAGCTGAAACAGAAGAACAGCACGATATGACACAATGTCACATATACACAAATGAAACGGATCTTTCAGGGTGAAGGGTGGAGAAGTCAAATAAAGAGGAGTCCCTGCACTGGACAGGTTTATATGGAAACAAGAGTTTCTCTGTCCTCAAATATCATTATTTCACACAATAAATAATAAAGGCCACTAAATACTTAGTAAATCATCTCACTCTTTCTATTGTACGAAGCAGTGTACATCAACTGAAATGCAAAACTGCCAACAGTGAAGAACCCACTTATTTAACCACTTAACAAAAAACAGCAACACTTACCAACAGCAATCCTCTTCAATTTTTATTACTGGCTACCTAAAATGTCCTTTATTTTAATTAGGCAATAATATCTCATTAGCAACCTCAATTTGTTTTATGATACTTATTGAGCACTAGAATAGGTGTGTGTTTCTAATGGAGAACTGTAACAGGAGAAGCTGACCAGACTTCAGTCTATGACACAAGCCAGCCTTCTTGGCAGTTTTTCTTCAGAGCAAACCCTGACAAAAACAGTTTTCCACAAACTGCACTAAAACTACTGGCTACAACTACTGTTTTTAACCCTGAAAAACACCAGGAACACGTACAGTAACTCACTGTGGCACTGTTTAGTGATTAAGGGAAAAGCACAGTGGAGTAGATTTACGGCGAAAGTGAGAGAAGGTTTAAGCGGAGATTAAAAGACTGAACTTGCAGGAAGAGCCATCTTTGGCTGTCCACATTGGTTACACCATCCACATTCCCATTCTGCTACTCCTGCCGTATAAGGTGTGCTACAAATGCAAGTTTACTTGTTCACGTTTGAGAAGTGAAATGTTTAGTTGTGACTGAAATACTTTTTGCCGTTACTATGTCAATATATATTTCGCAGGAACTACGGCAGCCAAGCTAATTACACACACGCACACACACACACAGAATTAAATTCACATTTAAGTCACATCTAAAATTCATATTTACACATCTAAAACTGACATTTAAGTCACTGTGTAAAGTGTGATCAAACAACCCTCTGGGATTCTGCCTTGTTTGCAACAATCTTGTGACATCAGTTTTACTGGCAACATCAGTCACAACTCTTCCTCCCTGCCCCCCAGGCACTGGTCCGGGATGATCTTACCTAGTGCTAGTTACAGTCTTTACCGCAGGCGCCCTCTAGGGGCACTGGAAAGGGAAGATGCAGCTTGTGAAATCAGTTTCCTGTACTCTGATTGGTTCTGCCAAGTTTTAGCCAGAGTTATGCTAGATGTTGACTTGGCTTGAATTACTGCTTCCAACTGTAGCTCTGCTTATACTGGATACTGACAAATCAGGAGCACATGCAAATAAGTTATTTGGACCTCTCTCCCATCAGAGCCAAGCTGATCTGGTTATAAGAGCCACAATTGTAGCAAGGCTACACTAAACAGTATAGCAGTGAGCCAGCATTTCAGGGCACACATGGAGTGATGCGGGCAAGACAGGGAGTGACACAGGCAGGACAGAAAGTGATGCGGGCAGGGAGGGAGTGACACGGGCAGGACAGGAAGTGCCACATGCAGCGCAGGAAGTGACGCGGCCCACCTCGTTCTGCTCCTCGTGCTCCAGGACGGCCTGCAGGAAGGCCCGACGCTCGTGGCTGGAGGACTTCTGGTCGAACATGCCGGCCTGGATCACCTTCTGGTCCACGTTCAGCTTGTACTTGGCGGCGGCCAGGATCTTCTCCTCCACGCTGTTGACGGTGCAGAGGCGCAGGACACGCACCTCGTTCTTCTGCCCGATGCGGTGAGCCCTGTCCTGGGCCTGCAGGTCCTGGGGAGGGGGGACGAATGGTGCTGTCACAAAGCTCTCGCACTCACCCCACACAGGGACCACGGGTTACAGTCAAACACAGGGACCACGGGTTACAGTGAGCTCAGCCTTTCAGAAAAACTCACCTCACCCTACCCCGCTTCCTCCTCAGCTCTGTCCCCAGACTCATTCAGAATGCTGCTGCTCATGATCAGAGCGCTAACCCCCCTGTCACAACAGCTCATCTCCATCCCCCCGCCACCATCATATTCACTACCACTTCATGGTAAATATTCAAAATAGTAAAAGTTTTCAAAATAGCTACATGTAAAGGATCATTCACAATTATTCTTTTAGACAGAAATACACACAGATGCAATGTAAAAACCAAAATATAAGTCAAACAAGTATTTCAGTCGTACTTAGACTTCAACTCTTTCTTCTTTTACTTTTTTGCTAAAAACGATGAAGATGAAAAAAAGATGAAGTCTCATTTTAAGACTAAAAACACAAGACATTTTTTCCAGTGCACCTTATTTTTTGTAAGATATTCTAGGGCTTTTTCAGCTTTATTGGACAGTAAATTGTAGCGAGACAGAAAGTTTGATGGTGGCCGGATTGTGACCACCACCCACTCTCGGCTCACAGTGAGCATGTGGACGGTGCTCTGCAGGCCTCCCTGCAGGGCCCCAGGAGACGGCAGAGCCCCGGGAGACAGACCTGGTGGGGGTTCCAGTCGCTGTCGAAGATGACCACGGTGTCGGCGGCCTGCAGGTTGAGGCCCAGGCCCCCCGCGCGGGTGCTCAGGAGGAAGATGAAGAACGAGGAGCCCTTCTCGTTGAACTTCTTCAGCAGCATCGCGCGGTCCTCAGACTTGGTCGTCCCTGCGGGGGAAACGACACACACACAGCGCTTTCACATGTCGGCGATTACAGTGACTTACGGGTACTAGCATCTCACAGGACATGCTAGGCCTAGGAAATCAGTTCAGATTCAGAGCCACCCGAGCCAGCGCTGCAAAAAAATCTCTTACCAAGAGTTTTCGTCTCAGAGACTGACATAAAACATCTTTTTTTTTTTCTCGAGTAGAAAATATTACCTCGTTTTAGGTTACGGTTTGGCGAATCCTGAAATGAGCAAAACTGTCTCACCACATTCGCAATATTTGTATTTTTAGCAAAAATAATATAATAATAGTAATGTAAGATTTTAAGTCTAAACATAAGACTTATTTTGAGTTTTTTGCAGCGAGGTTCAGGACTAGACTGCGTTTTGATAAACACTTTTCCCTGGGGCGCACCGTCCAGACGCAGGTATAGGAAGTTGCGGTAGGCAAAGTAATCCTCCATGATGGTCATGAGCGTGGTCATCTGGCAGAAGAGCAGCACTCTGTGATTGGTGGCGTGCAGCTTGGGCAGGATGCGGTCCAGCAGCTCAAACTTGCCCGAGGCGCGGTACAGATCCGGTCTGCGAGCGAGAGGAGGAGGAGGACTGTACAAAATGGATCCCACATTGCTGCACGTCTACAAACCTCTGGAACAAACCCGGGTCAATTAAGTAATTATTTTGGATTTAAATGTTTTCTACGCTTTACTGAGCTTGATTGGAAGCAATGAAATATTCTCATGAAGTGCAATCCCTGCCTTTTGGCTGTCTTGGTTGGCTCGATTGCACCAGGCAAGATCAATCAAGTGCAGAAAAGTATTTGAATCCAAAACAATTATGGAAATGACCCAGGGCTGCTCTGGAAATGGTGTCTTACAATTTTATATGGCCAGTAGGATTTCAGCTATCGAGACAGGAGAAATACAAAGAAAAGATTTATTCATGAAGTTTGTCTCATCTCGAAAAGAGATGAGACAAACATCTCTGCTGAAAGTCTATAATGTCTCTAACAGCTAACATGCTATCCACTATTGCCTGCTTTGAAGAGCCCTGATGTTTGAAGTGCCATAATGATATTCACCCAATGGAGCTCGAACATGTCTCAATGTTGAAGTAGAACAGCAATAAAACTGCAATGTATTTTCCCAAGTATATCATGAGTACCATAAGTGTACTGCTATAAATTAACAGAATTAATCAATATTGTCTTTTCAGTGCAATTAATGGCCCACTTACCCATTGATGATGCCGTTTGGATACCCCAAGTGCTCGGCAAATGACTCCTGTGAAAGAACAAGCATTTAAAAATCAACGGCTAACCGAGCAAGCAAAAATGTCAGCTTTAAAACTGATTAAGCTTTAAGAAATGAGAACATTTATTTCAGTGCTGTGCCTATAAGCACTGGGCTGCCTACTCTGCAGTGGAGGCATTGAGCTGTAGGGCTGGACTTGGACAATGCCATCAGCTGGAGTGTTGTTCTGTGCTGGGGTACGCACCTCGATGTGCTGGAACATGTACGGGTGATTGAGTGTTGTTCTGTGCTGGGGTACACACCTCGATGTGCTGGAACATGTACGGGTGATTGAGTGTTGTTCTGGGGTACACACCTCGATGTGCTGGAACATGTACGGGTGATTGAGTGTTGTTCTGGGGTACGCACCTCGATGTGCTGGAACATGTACGGGTGATTGAGTGTTGTTCTGGGGTACACACCTCAATGTGCTGGAACATGCACGGGTGATTGAGTGTTGTTCTGGGGTACACACCTCGATGTGCTGGAACATGTACGGGTGACTGAGTGTTGTTCTGGGGTACACACCTTGATGTGCTGGAACATGTACGGGTGACTGAGTGTTGTTCTGTGCTGGGGTACACACCTCGATGTGCTGGAACATGTATGGGTGATTGAGTGTTGTTCTGTGCTGGGGTACACACCTCGATGTGCTGGAACATGTATGGGTGATTGAGTGTTGTTCTGGGGTATGCACCTCGATGTGCTGGAACATGTACGGGTGATTGCAGATTTTCTTCAGCTGCATGATGGTGTTCATCAGGGTCTTCGCACCGCCTTTTCCCTGGTGAAAAAACAAAACATTTTTGGTCCAGGTAAAGAGTGTTACAGTATTTTGCCTCTCTCTGAAGAAACTTGTTCAATGTTTATTCAACTGCAGCTCTATGTTACAGATTCTGCAATCTCTTTGCATAGTAGACAGATACTAATGTACACTTCATAGGGATCCCTATGAAGAGCAGATCTAATCACATATTTGTGATCTTGCGTCTTAAAGGATTCAATACACTAATTCTACATTGGAGTTCCTGTAGTAAAATCATGTTGGCAGTTCTGTGAACACAATTCTTCAAAACACATTTTTCCTGAGAGCATGATCGTCCAGGGAGGGAGGGCGTCAGCAGGAAAACGAAAGTGCTTTTCCTCGGACCCTGTCTCAAACTCTACCTTCTTGTCCTTCTCCGAGCCGTCGGTCAGAAGGATGCCCTTGCCCTGCATGTGCCGGTACAGAACCTTCTGGATGGCGGACATGTCGCACTTGATGACGTATTCCACCTGCGAGGAGACGGAAAGCGTGGAACGTTACACGCGGAGGGGGTCTTGACCTACAATCTTTGCCCTGTGACCCATGAGGCGCCCACCTTCTCCGGAAGCTGGGACTCCACTTCCTTCTTCAGCCTGCGGAGCAGGAAGGGGCGGAGCACCTTGTGCAGACGGCGGATGATCAGGATGGTCTCCTCCTCGTTCAGGTCCACCTGACGGGAGGTTAAGAGCAAGCATTTATGCTGTCCATAATGGATGTTCCTTAAGTATCTTACGACCTATACATGATACAACTTATGAATATTCATGAGTGGGTATGGCTAAGAACAGCACCTTGGTGATTGATATTCCTTGGGCACACATCATAAATACATTTATCAAGGGGAAGTGAAGTAGTGAGAACAGAATGTTGTTCTGTTCAGTGGTAACCAACCCTCTTTAAATTACATTACATTATTGGCATTTGGCAGACGCTCTTATCCAGAGTGACGTACAGTTGATTTAGACTAAGCAGGAGACAATCCTCCCCTGGAGCAATGCAGGATTAAGGGCCTTGCTCAAGAGCCCAACGGCTGTGTGGATCTTATTGTGGCTACACCGGGATTAGAACCACTGACCTTTACCTTAACCACTACACTACAGGCCTCTTCCCTTGTGATCTACAATCCTGTAGGTTTTAATCTCTAGCTGTTGAATGAGGTGTGCTTTATTACAGTTGGGAGTGAAAACCTAGAGGATGGTAGATCTTCAGGGACAGTGCTGGTTACCAATGAACCAATGAAATGTAATGCTCTACAAAATCTGTGGTGTTACTCAAAAAAACCATTACCCACAATACAATGTGTTACCAGTCTGTATATAAAGGTAGTGTTGAGCCCTACCCTCTCTCCGGTCATGGCGAAGGGGGCGTTGAACCACTGCTCGAAGGTGCTGCAGCTCTTGAAGATGGTGGGCAGCAGGAAGTTGAGCAGGGCCCAGAGCTCGGGCAGCTTGTTCTGCAGCGGGGTTCCCGTCAGCAGGAGGCGCCGTGGAGCCACGTAGTGCGTGTTCAGCACCTGCGTCAGCTTGCAGTGGTGGTTCTTCATCCGGTGGCCCTCGTCCACAATCATGTACTTCCAGCGGATCTGCGGGAGGGTCATAATGAGTGAGAGAGCAGCCACTAACCCACAACCTCTGACCTCAGACCTCCCGCCACAACAACGCATCTGCAAGCTTTTTTTTGTTCACTGCAAAAAAAGGTCTTGTAATGAGACGTTAAATCTTATACTGTTTGCTTGACAATGTAAATTTTCTCACCCCATTGGCAAATCTTGACATGAGCTGAACTGACTCACCTCCGTGGAAATAGTTTTGCCTTACTTCACAAAAAAGTAATAGAAATACAATCATAAGTCAAAATCTAAGACTAAAATCCTTGTGAGACTTGACACATTGTTTGCCTCTGCAGTGTTTTGTTTTTCGGACCTCACCTTGGCGAGGATGTGCTTGTCCTTGATGATGTACTCATAGGTGGTCAGGAGGACGTTGAACTTCCCGCTCCGGAGCTGTGACAGCAGCGACCTTCGCAGCACCGGTGTTCCCTTTTCCGAGCGGAAAACAGCACACGCGCGTGAACAAACAAACGCCAGCCACACACATTAAGAGAGCCGGCTTTTTTTTTTCACAAAGCCTCTCTAACAGAAAAGGCTGCTCCCGAACGTTTAAAGACAGAGAAAGGAAGCAGCCATTTTAAATAATGGAACCCTCTCCACTTCAATACTGGTGATTCTGTTTGCTACTCACCTTGTAGGCGATTTTTACCACAGTTGGAGACCACTTATCCAGCTCGTACACCCAGTTGGACAGAGTCCTAGAAAGAAAACACTTCACTGTAACAAAAAGAGCTCTGGGACTTTTACTGGGGCTCCGTGATTTATTTTATTTCCCCCAAATTTTTAAAGCCTCGTATTCTTAGGACAAAGTAATGTCCTCACATGAATTTGGGAGAGTGCAGACTTGTACACTATCCAAAAGTGTTGTAGTGGTTGTAGACCGCTTATTTCAATACCAGTAGGGCGGTCAGTACAGTGATAATGTCACTGCTAGGGTTCAGTACCAGTAGGGCATGTCAGTACAGTCATAATGTCACTGCTAGGGTTGAGTACCAGTAGGGCATATCAGTACAGTGATAATGTAATTTAGCTGGATGTGCCAAGTATTTTAATCTTATATTTAGACTAATCTTGTTTCTATTTCTTTTTTGCTAGATAAGACAAAAAATATTGCCAATGAGGTGTGTCCGTTTTTACCAATTTCAAGATTTGCCAATGGGGCAAGGTTTGCCAAACAGTAATTCAAGCTCATTTCCTTATACCTGAGAGAAAAAGAATACTTTAAGACTCATTACGAGACTAAAACACCTTTTAAAACTTTCTTTGCAGTATAGAACACAGCAGCGGTTCTCAAAGAGCTCTCAGAATCTAGCTACAGCCCTGCTTCTCCATGAGCAGTTACTGGCCCAATTTGAAATGATCTCTTTTCTCCTTTTATATTGTTTTATTTTACTGAATTCATTTTATTGTTCTTATTCGTTTCACTGCCGTCTTGCATTTCATTAAAAAACTTGTTTTATGCTTCCGTATCCTTATTTGTTATTTTCATTTACTTTGAAGCCCTTTGTGCTGCGCTAAGCTGTATGAATTGTGCAATATAAATAAATGATGATTGACAGGGGATGATGTGCCCGGCCCTGTTCACAGAGCCCTGTTCACAGAGCCCTGTTCACAGAGTGCTCACAGGCCCCTGCTCCAGCTGAAGCCACAGCGCGAGGCTGATACGTAATGCAGAGCGACATCCTGTGACAGCACAAGCATGAAGCACATGTGGAGGTAAATATGTAAGCCGTAATAAGACTTTATGGTAAATGGTTGGCATTTATATAGCGCCTTTATCCAAAGCGCTGTACAATTGATGCTTCTCATTCACCCATTCATACACACACTCACACACCGACGGCGATTGGCTGCCATGCAAGGCACCGACCAGCTCGTCAGGAGCATTTGGGGGTTAGGTGTCTTGCTCAGGGACACTTCGACACAGCCCGGGCGGGGGATCGAACCGGCAACCCTCAGACTGCCAGACGACTGCTCTTACTGCCTGAGCCATGTCGACTTTATGACTCATACTGCAGGGTGACATTGGTGGCACACAGTGCATCCCGATGTGAAAAGAGAGGTGCTAAAGCAGGTAGGAAACTGATACTGGGAAATGTGTCCAGCATAGCATAACTGTGAGACTTATCAAATAAAGATACCCTGAAACAGACAGAGAGGGCATCATTTTACTGTCACTATAGTCTGCAAAGGGACTTAACTCTGCAACTCGATGCTAACCGCTAAGATCAACAGAGCAGATAGACTTTTAGCACACACACTGCTGAAACAGTCTGTCATCACAAAGGTCTTAGTCTTGTAATGAGACTTAAAATCGTTTTTTTTTTGGTCTCTCAAGTTGAAAATATTAACATGTTTTAAGTTACTTTTTGCCTGTCTTGTGAAATTACCTTGTCGGCAAATCCTGAAATGAGTCAAACCAACTCACCTCATTTGCAAACCTTTTGTCTTATTTAGCAAAACAAAGTAATAGAAGTAAGATTTTTAGCCAGAATATTAGATAGAAATACATGCAAAGTTTGACTTATGAGACTCACGAGAGAGGGACGATGATGAGGAAGGGTCCGTTCAGCCTCTTGTGCTCCATCAGGTAGGTGATGAGAGCGATGGTCTGGATGGTCTTCCCCAGACCCATCTCGTCTGCCAGGATCCCGTTCAGGTTGTTGTTGTACAGAGACACCATCCACTCCAGGCCCTGAACCTACACACACACACGAGAGACTGTTAACCTCCGCCATTAACCCCCACTGAGCATGGCCATACGTACACTGCAAAAACCCAAGTCAATCTTAACAAGCCTTTTAATCTTTCATGAAGACTTCAAATCTCGGTAAATAAGAGAAAACTATTGCCAGTGATGTGAGACAGTTTAGTCTCGTTTCAAGATTTGCCAATGGAATAAGAAAATGTCAAGCAAGCAGTATGCCCAACTTGAGAGATCATTTCCAATTTTAAGTCTCATTAAGACAGACTTCCTTTATCAGTGCAGAGGGAACCACACACATCGTCATGAAGAATCCTCAGTGTAAAAAGTGACACTTTCGGTGAGTCTAGGAAGTTGCTTTACGAGTTTTTATATTTATGCCTTTCAAATCTGGAAATCATTCAAGAGCTGAACTTCGAGCAAGCCCTGGGAATTCAAAAGCCGATGAAATGAACACCCTGCAGATGCAGTTTTCAAATGCTGGCCTTGTATGCCCGATGCCCAAGTCCATCTCCCCTTCTCCCTTCACCGCACACCACTTTAAGGTCATTTCCACAAGGCACCACTGAATGCGACTCTAAATACAAAGCCTTTCAAACACTGCGATGTAAACACAAATGGCAAACACCAATCAGTCTTGTGTCAAAGTGGACAGAGGACGGGATGGACCATCGCTGAAGCAGGTAATTGACATACTCTTCTTGGGTTTAGCCTGACAGCCTCCAGAAGAGTTTGTGGGGAAGTCTTATTTGTATCCACTGTGGCAGCTGTGCCTTAAACCCCAGAATTATTATGAGATTATTATGGACGTGCTGGATTATGTAGCTGCCGCAAGCAACGGGAAAGAAGGCAGATGAAGATTTAATCATTTCACTTCACCATCTACAGGAATCCAAGTCCATTTTCAGCTCAGCTTGTTGGTTAAAAATAGTTATCCAGGGAGGGGTACAACAGCTATGACTGACGTGTGATTGAGCTGTCGGTTGGTCGGGGGGTTGGCATCAGTATTCTGTACACGGCCTCAGATAAAGCGCTCAGGAGGTCGATGTAGTGTATGGATGGTCGCTGTGGCAGCTGTACCTGGTAGTGCTTCAGCATGCCGTTGACCAGCAGCGTGGACTGCTTATCCACCCGCTCCGTGACAGCGTGGGCCACCCCGTAGTACGACTGTGAGCCCAGCTCCCCTGCCGGAGCGGCGTACTCGTCATCCACGTCCTGTTTGGCTGACCTGCGGGGAGGGCGGGACGGAGGACGGAGGTCAACCAATGACAGAGCAGCTTGTCAGCCAATGATAGTGCTGGGTCAGGTGCTCGTCAGCCAATCACAGCGCTCTATCTGCTGTATCTCTGGGCTCCTGGAGGGAAGCTTCTACAAAGCTCCCAAGCCTCTGTATAGATTTGCCATTGAGTTTTAAATTTTTTTTAAATAAAACAAATTGATCAATTACGGTATACAGATCAATATACTGATAAGATCCAATAGTATCATGCATCCCAAACTCTGACTACAACAACCCAGCACATTAGCACTAAATGCAAAAAAAGTTGACGTGCATTTTAAAGGGTTTCATTTCAAACGACTTCTGTACTTTTTCCAAAGTATAACAATTCTACAGAAAGAATAAAGTTCAAACATACTCATTTTGTCATTTTATCATCAAGAATTATCAAGAAAAAATATAACAACCGATATCAGGAGCTTGAATGACAGCGATGACAGTTGTAATGGCTGTCAGTTTAAAGCGCTGTGCTGGTTTAGTCTGAGACGGGGGTACGCACTCGATGATGTGTTTGGTGTCCGTCCCATCCTCAGTGTTGGGATCGACGATCTTCTTCTCCTCCGACTCTGCGCGGGAAACCACTTCATCTTCGTCCTGCGCAAACAAAGCCATCCGCGTAAACGGCCCTGCCCCACTGCTGCCAAGCTGAAGCGGAGGAGCTCACGGACGTGCAAATGTCAGTTTGAGAAAGAAGGTCAGAGAGGAGTGAAGACGGGGAGAAGCAGACAAAGCTCAGATCCGCTGGGTCGCTTTTAACGAGGGCGCACAGAAAAACACAACAAACGCGAGAACACAAACCTCTTCCTCAAACTCCGAGCCGCTTTCTTCACTGTCTGACCGCGGGGCAACTTCATATCTGTTTGATGGAGAAAAACGAAGAGAGAGAGAGATGGAGAAGGACAATAACTTCCAAATCATTGAAGAACACATTATGTAAGCACCGCTTGTGTATCAATTCACTAAAGTGGAAATAAAATATAATACATATAATGGAATTTACAAAGAATTACTGCGTGGTATGTAGACGACAAATAAATGTTACATCATACGAGACTGGCAACCAAACCCTGAACAAAAATGTCCAGGAATTTTACGGTTAAGGTCTGCAAAATAGCAAAGGTATGAAATTGTAAACAGCTGAAAAGTCAAAATTATAATATTTATATTTTAGCAAGAGAAGAGGTTGGGGTTGGGGTTAGGATTGGGATTGGGGCTAGGGATATGGTTAAATTCAGGAGAGCAGTTGGAGTAGGAGTGGAGGGGGTTAGGGTTGTGTTGGGTTGGGGTTAGGGTTATGGTTAAGTTCAGGAGCGCAGTTGGAGTAGGTGTGGAGGGGGTTAGGGTTGTGTTGGGTTGGGGTTAGGGTTATGGTTAAGTTCCGGAGAGCAGTTGGAGTAGGAGTGGAGGGGGTTAGGGTTGTGTTAGGTTGGGGTTGGGGTTAGGTTTGGAGATGTGCGGAGCTCTTACCCAGGGTTCATCTCTAGCCAGGCCTCCAGTTGGCTGGATTTGGGCGCGTCCATGCCCTGCAGCACCTTCCCGGTCTCTGTCTGGATCACCTTCACTGGGAGCTCGCTCATCTGACTGCTCTCGTCCATGGGCTGCACATAAAACATACCCAGATAGGGAGGTAAAAGCGTCTGTTTCCGGAACGATACTTCCAATATACTGCTACCTATTAAATAGAGTGGCAAAAGCTAAATATATAAACAAACTACCTAGCAAACCACCTAGCATTGAAATCTGGGTTCAAAGTATGTGTGTCATGGTTTAAATACATAGCTATATGCTGAATACAACGGGATTTCAAATCGTAAAAAGTCCTGTTTTGCGTTTACAGATGGCTGAGACTCCCATAATGCTTTCCCATTCATAGTGAGGACATTTCCACAATCGGACCATCCTAATGCCACCGATAGTGGTGTCAGTACTCATTAGTAATGGTACCTCTGGTTGAAATTTCTGTACCACCTCCCTTCAATGTTTCATTTTATTTAAAATTAGTTGAGTTATTGTCAATGAGTAATTCTTCAAACATATTTTCTTGGTGGACACCAACATCCGATTGTCCATTCTTTCTACTACATCATCAGTAACATCAAACTATATTTTCCAGTCAAGTTAAGTCAAGTTTAGAGTAAAACCTCTTATACAACTTCCGGCCACTGACAGCAAGAACAGCTCTTAAACATGACTGTACCACACAAGCTCCAAATATCTGTGCCTGTGACTTACCTCCCCATCAGGTCCAATGGCACCCATCTCATCAGGGTTCTCATCCACCTTCTACAGATAAAGCACAACAGATCAGCGATGGACAATGCCCATCCAAGGTAAGGTTTCATATAAACATGATATCAGCACGACAGGCTACCAAATCAGCAACGTCCATCCAAGGTAAGCTTTCGTATAAACATGATACCAGCATGACATGTTACCATAGCAGAAACAGATGATGCCCATTCCCATTGATGATGCCTCAGCACCCAAAATGGTGGAGAACGAGAGTGCAAACCTTCTTCTTCTTCTTTTTCTTCTTCTTCTCCTTGGCGGCCTGGGCGGCTTTGTGCTCGTAGACCAGGTCGGTGAGGTTGGCCACGTACTCGTCCGTCTGCTGCAGCAGGTAGGCCAGGCGCTTGTCCTTCTTCTGATCGATGAGTTTACGGTACCCCTCCTCATCCTCAGCCTGGGGGGGGGGGGGGGCAAAACGGAGTGAGTAACCCTGTTTAAAAAAACACTCCCTACCCGCCTAAACACATATATCTATTATCACACAACTCTGACAAAACAAACACGAGCTTTATGACTGTGACTTGGCAACAAAAAATTCCATCAATAAACACTGCTCGCCAAACTCTTCACTTTTCAACGGGGCTTCGATGGGGAGCGTTGGCCCCCTTGGGACGGCTTTGCGGTCTGCCTTCGTCTGATTATTCAGGGTTCCCACAGCAGTAACTCACAGGCCTTTTCAGCTCCCATCCAAGTGGTAGTGAGCCACATACCACCAGGCAGTCTATAGTGGCCTAGTGACTAAGGTGCTATACCCCAGTGGCTATGTTGCCTATAGCCTAGTGGCTAAGGTGCCTATACCCTAAGGCTAAGGGGGCTATAGCCTAGCAGCTAAAGTGCAATAGCCTAGTGGCTAAAGTGCTATAGTTTAGTGGCTAGGGTTCCTATAGCCTAGTGGCTAAGTTGCTATAGCCTAGTTGCTAAGGTGCCAATAGCTTAGTGGCTAAGGTCCTACAGTGATATAGACTAGTGCCTAAGGTGCCTAGAGCCTAGTGGCTACGGTGCTATAGCCTAGCAGATACGGTGCTTGACCGGGACTTGAAAGGTAGGTGGTTGAAGCCCTGGTGTAGCCACAATAAGATCAGTGCAGCTGTTGGGCCCTTGAGCAAGTAGGCCCTTAACCCTGCATTACTCTGGGGATGGATTGGCCCCTGCTTAGTCTGATCAACTGTAAGTTACTTTGGGTAAAAGAGTCATAGTAATGACTATAACAGTAATAATAATCAGACAGCTCTTTCTGGATTGGCCACGTACCATCAGACGCCTCATCCTCTCCTTCTCGATGCGCTCCGTCTCCTTCTTCTGCTCGCGCTCCGTGTTGGCGTGCCAGGTGGCGATGGCTTTCGTCAGCTTCTGGATCTTTCCTGTGATGGAGCGGTGGTATTCCTTAAAGTCCTTGGCATGTTGAAGAATACTGTTAAGGTATTCCTAAAAAAAAAAGAGATAATGGAGAAAGTCAATAGATATTTGACAAATATTTCCTCCAATTAGTGTCCAAGTTTAGATAGAAGCTCTGGCCAGACCTGGGTCAAATACGTAATTGTTTTGAATTCAAATGCTTTTCTGTGCTAGGTTGATCTTGCCTGGTGCAATTGAGCCAACCAAGAGGACGAGAAGCAGAGTTTGCACTTTTAGACCAGATAAGCTCAATAAAGCCTAGAAAAGTATGTGAATCCAAAACAATTATGTATTTGACCCAGCTCTGGCAGTTGCACACAATGAATGAGCTGGACTAGCCTGTGCAGCTGGTGCATGGACTGAGTGAGCTGCAATATCAACCTCTTGGTTACTGGTGCTCAAGAAATCATTAGAAAGTCACCAAAGGTCTCCAAAAGCTGCTATATTTTATAAATGTTTTATATTTGGTCAGTGCATATGCCTCCAGCACAATGTACTTTGTACACTTTCCAGAGCTCTTCTGTGGCCTGAAAAAGCCTTAAGCACAAATTCTACAGGAGCACTGCTCCACAACCTTTCTTTTTTTAATATCATTTTATCATTGTTTTCCATTTCAGACGTTCCAGAAGCAGGAATAACTCTGTTATTGACTGCCCCAGAGTGTGAAGGAGAAGTACTAGAGCTTCATCAGCTGTCATATCTGTAATGTAAGGCCATAGGTCATTTTATATCATATATCACAATTCAGCAAAGCATAACTCTCACTTAACAATTGTGAATCTTCCCTTGAAGCAAATTTTTAAAGACACCCAACACCAAGTTTTCATATAGTCTTCTATATTGAAATTTCAGGTTCTTTGAATGTGGGGCTTCTTTCAGACTCACCTCAGACACGTAGGCAGACTAGATTTCATAGCTTTTGTCATCATTTAACATGTGAACTGAAATGTGTTTGCTGCCGTCTACAGAAAAGGCCAAGCCAGAGGACTCTTCTTTCTTAGAACCTGAGTACTAGCATAGTGAGACTACACGAAGATCTTTAGATAACTTATTAAAAGCAAGACGACTGTGACTAAAATTACAAGTGTGTTTACATCGTCCCCTTGGATGGGCCTCCATTATTTTGATTCACGTTCAGACACGTTCATTTGCGTGTATCCAACACCAAAATTGACTCGCCAGACTGCAAAGGTTAATAGCAAGTCTACTGTTTACATAGCAGGTCATAGTTTACAGCAGGATACATTTTTACTGAAGCAACAACCCTGATGTTAGTTTCCACTGAGATCCTTGTGAAGGTCGGGAGCTGAAACGAGCAGTTTGGCCCCATTGTGCCTGGTTTGGTCAGGTTTGATCCGGTTTGGTCCGGTTCAGCCCGGTTTGATGGACCGTACCTGGTGCTTCTGCCTGCGTTTCCTCTCCTGCTCGATCTTCTGCTGCTTCTCCAGCTTCTCGGTCATGCGAGCCTCACGCAGGGTCTGCCTCTTGCTGCGTTTGTAGGCCTTTGAGTTGAGTGCCGTCTCCAGCGTGGTGTCCCTACGCATGCAGGCCACCACATCCTGCCTCAGCTGCGAACAGGGAGAGACATGACACTCACTAACACATCTGAAGACTTCCACCACAAAATGGTCAAATTCATTTTTATTGTACACCGCACAATTATTAAAGGTTCTAATAAGAATTTGTAGTGGTGGAAGAGACCAGATAAGCTCACTGAAGATTACAGTCAAATGTCGGCATGGCCTGCACATTAAGTGTTTATGCTATTATGTTCAACCAAAGTGTGTGTAAAAAAATATATATTTATTTCAAAATATTTCAGCCCATGTTGATGTCATTTAAAACTGTACAATAAGATGAGAAAAATGGCCACTGTCATAGCAGTGGTCATTCACAGTGTAGCGTGAATCAGTTAAGATTTAATCAGTTAAGATTTAAGAGAGTTATCCAAACCAACACCTGGCCAGCTAAGCAGTACCTGTCTCTGAAAGTTCAGCAGCCTCAGAGCCTTTAGTTCCACAGTAGCTTTAGTTCTCAGGTCAGGGGGTAGGGAACCAGGCAAATTCTCCAGCTCCTGGATTCTATGGGCGATCCTAGCCTGGAGTCTGAAGAGTTAGAAACAGGAAAGATAAGAGCTCAGCTGCTGCATTGTTCTTCTCTGCCCCCTGTTGGTAAAACATCCTTACTGCACGAGATGTAATGTTCTCAACTCAGACACATACATCCAAGTGTTTGTTTTTCGTCAGAGTTCATAAATCACCAGAATTAGGTCGCCAACTGTGCTCGTGAACAAAAACAAACACACTAGGATTTATTTGTATAAGTCAAGTCGTGCACAAACATTTACTAAATCCCAGTCACACAGCCAACCAATAAGGGACTTCCGTTATTTTTAGCACAAGCATCTCACAGCTTGAAAGAAAAAAAACAACAAGAGTGCTTAAAAAAACTCAAAGACAGATACCACTTGAGTTCTGCAAGTGTAAATATGGATAGTTGTACTAACAGATGAATCCATCCTTGTCTAGCTATCAATTAATCACATTATAAGTCCAAAAATATAACCAATGAAACTAATGTCCAAGTACAAGCAAATAGTCACGCGCCATCATATGAAGAATTATCAAACAAGTATCTTCTTTCTTGATGATGTTGAGGTGATGGATCATGGGATGTTCTGAAATGTCATATAAAAAAAAAATCACTTCCCTCAGGCCATGGGCAATGTTTCGTCCGACGTGATCTTCAGGAAAAAAAACACTGTTTGGAGATATAAATCTGCGTCGAGCCTGTGAGGCTAATGTAACTCGATTACACCAGATGTGTCGCGTGCACGTAGCGGAAGCGAAACGACAGGTCACAAGCATTCTGTCACACCCGAAGCGCTCTTCTATGAAAGCAGGCTACTTTACTCCAATTGGCTGTAGTTTCATGTTTTATCCGAGGATGCATCATTATATTAGCCTAATTGACACATTTCAGTTTCGGCTTTAGGTTTCCAGGCCGTCTGACAAGCTTCTATTCTCTCCGTGATAAAGGATAAAAACATACAGTAGCTATATAAATGGCAATGTCAATATTGGCAAATAAACTACATCTTTTGTTTTAACGTAGAGAAAGAATACAAGGCATCCAAATGACTTAAATGGGCTGCATCATGCAATATCTGCTGTAATAGGCAGGCATTGCTTTCTATATTCCATCTTTCTCAAGATGATTATGATGTTTATGTGTGTTTACTTTGAGTTATGACTGGTGACTGGAGGTTGTCGTGAAGCCAAGAGGATACCATCCCTGTATCTGGGTTATGCATTTAAAAAACGCTGAAACAACAACATTACAAATAGGAATGCAGAACAAAAATCGTTTTCCCTCGATTTTCTTGTTTTGTGGGGACTTGTAATTGAAAATAAAATGTGATTAATCTCACAGCCCTACTGCATGCCTGCTGTTCCCACGTGTGGCTGTGCATTCCACCCATTTTCCCTGGAATAGCTTTTACAGGCGGTCATACGAGCAGTCTGCTCCCGGTCAAGAGTAAATATTTGCTGTCTGTACAAGACGCACCTACATGTGTAACTTTTGTCCAAAGCCCATAAATCCGCCACGCTTTATCTGCTACTGAAACGCAGTCCTTGAACTCGAAGCACAACAATCTCCTCCCACCCAACTTTCAGCAAAGTAAAGTCCAAGTGGGGATTGTGGAAGAGCGTGGAAGTTTCTTTCAGTCCTGACACAGGTCAGCGAGTGCCATTACAGCAGATGGTATTCCATTTATAAAACACCTCGAGATGACAGAAAATAGGGGTACCTAGTCTCCAAACCCCAGGCAATCATGAAACAGACAGACACAACAAAATCAACAAATTGTTCTCTCACGCGGCAGACAAAGGTTTTTTTCAAAAAGTTTTTAAAAAATGGCCCCACTACCAAACAAATTGCCCTTACTGTGAAAAGAAGGATTTCTAATGTAGGTCATGTAAAGACCAGGCTCCACCAAACAGCCGAGACACGACGTGCCGAGACTGCTTTAGAACGCCTTTAGAATAAAGTTTTATCGGTGTGAACTGTTCAGTTTTAGAACGTCAGCTCTCGGCGGCCGGCGTTTCAAAAACTGAACATGCAAAGTCTTAAGCCCGGAGTTTTAGAACAATTTGTGATTATAGTTACAGTCATCGGTCATCATGGAAACAGTAGTTTATTTGTTTACTCTGCGTTTTGGGGTGGACTGCTTAATTTTTTTAAGATCTAAACACTGACGTTCAGAGATTTCTCTAGTCTTGTCTCATCTTGATTTGTCTGTTTGATGGAGACTGGGCTTAAGTAGCACGTTTTATTTTTCTTTCAAAATTCTAATTCAGTGTTCTAGAACTCCACTGCTTTCACCAGTAGTGATTGTGACATCAGCATTAGAATGCACAGTTAAGAACATTCTAATCACTCTAATCATTTATGTTCTTACATCTTACACCAGGGATACTCAGTCTTACCCAGAAAGGGCTGGTGTGGGTGCAGGCTTTTGTTCCAACCAAGCAGTTAAACACCCGATTCTATTCATCAACTATTAAGAGTTGTTGCTAAGAACCCTTGATTAATAGAATCAGTCAGTGGTAAGGTAAGATTTTGCCTTCCAGGGTTATGGGTGGTCTGGATGAGGCAGTAAACAGAGAGGGCCAGTGTAGGGAGGTTCAAACACACCGGTACTCCCTCTCCTGCAGGATCTCCACCGGGTCCAGCCCCTGGGGCTTCTGCACAGGCGTGACGCGGTTCTGCTTCTGCTGCAGCTGGAACATGGGCGACGGCTGTCCTGGGCCCTGCTGGGGGGCGGAGGTGCTGGGCAGGGGGGCCGGGGCGGGGGAGGGCTGCGGGGGCACGGGGGAGGGTCTCCCGCTCTGCACCGGGACCACCAGCTTCTGAGGGCCGCTGGCCACCTCGCCGCTTTGTCCTGAAACACACAAGAGACCATTATGAACCGTCCCACACACAAATCTAATGCACCCATCACATACACTCAGTCAGCACTTTATTCGGTCTTCATTAGACACATTTTTCTTCTACCCATCCACCCATCCACTTTAAGGTTCAGCTGGTTGTCATTTTCCCCCACAGAACTGCCACAAACTGCTTTTTTTTTTTTTTGCACCATTCCCTGTCAACTATAGAAACAGTTTTCAGCGATAATCCCAGGAAATCTTCAGTTTCTGAGATACTCAAATCACCCAGTCTGGCACCAACAATCATGCCACGGTCAAAATCACTGCGATCACATTTTCCCCCATTCTGATGGATGATATGAACATTAACGGAACCACGTGACCCATATTTTCTGTCACACGATTGGCTGATTAGATAATCATATTAATAAGTAGGTGTACAGGTGTTCCTAATAAAGTGAGCGTGTGTCAGTCTTGTTTTTGTATAATGACTTGCATGGTCACATTTTAAAATTTCCATATGGGCTTCAGCTAATTGAGCCCTTTCTTATTTCACAGAGTTCTAGAACTCTATTTTTTATTTTACTTGTGAAACATACCTCTCAAAGGGTTAGTTTTCAAATTGTTCAAAAATCCATAGTAATGCATGAGTGCAGTGGTGGATCACTTTTTATTAGAGGAAGAATGTTCATCGAGGCTATTCCTCTATTAATTTCTTACAAAAGAAAGCTCTGAGATAACACAGCACACACCTTCAGGCCAGGGTTTGGGTCCTGGGATGGGGGCATGTCCTTGCATCCCAGGGGCAGGGCATGGTCCGGATGGAGGCCCACCCATTGGATGCACTGGCATACCTGTAATCCAATGAGCATCCAGCACACACAGGTGAATAAACAGTGCAGGCCTTCGTCCATATTCCACTCAAGCAGTACCTAAAAACTGAGCCACCTGGGGCCCTGTTTAGGCATGTTACTGACCCACCTGGAGCTCTGTTGCACAGGGGCTACTGACCCACCTGGAGCCCTATGGTAGGGGAGTTACTGACCCACCTGGCGCCCTGTTGTAGGGGAGTTACTGACCCACCTGGCGCCCTGTTGTAAGGGAGTTACTGACCCACCTGGCGCCTTGTTCTAGGGGAGTTACTGACCCACCTGGAGCCCTGTTGTAGGGGAGTTACTGACCCACCTGGCGCCCTGTTGTAGGGGAGTTACTGACCAACCTGGCGTCCTGTTCTAGGGGAGTTACTGACCCACCTGGAGCCCTGTTGTAGGGGAGTTACTGACCCACCTGGAGCCCTGTTGTAGGGGAGTTACTGACCCACCTGGCGCCTTGTTGTAGGGGAGTTACTGACCCACCTGGCGCCCTGTTGTAGGGGAGTTACTGACCCACCTGGCGCCCTGTTGTAAGGGAGTTACTGACCCACCTGGCGCCCTGTTGTAGGGGAGTTACTGACCCACCTGGAGCCCTGTTGTAGGGGAGTTACTGACCCACCTGGCGCCCTGTTGTAGGGGAGTTACTGACCAACCTGGCGTCCTGTTCTAGGGGAGTTACTGACCCACCTGGAGCCCTGTTGTAGGGGAGTTACTGACCCACCTGGCGCCTTGTTGTAGGGGAGTTACTGGCCCACCTGGCGCCCTGTTGTAGGGGAGTTACTGACCCACCTGGCGCCCTGTTGTAGGGGAGTTACTGACCCACCTGGCACCCTGTTGTAGGGGAGTTACTGACCCACCTGGCGCCCTGTTGTAGGGGAGTTACTGACCCACCTGGCGCCCTGTTGTAGGGGGGGTTGACAGGCTGCTGCATGGTTGGCAGGCTCCTCTTCCCCTGCACGGCCAGCTGCAGGTTTTCGGGCAGAGGCTGGCCCCGCCCCAGGATCTTATAGGCCAGGATCTGGGCCCGCAGCTGCTGCAGCTGCAAGGGGCTGAAGGCTGAGGGGCCCCTCCCCTGCTGCCCCAGGGCCTGGGGGTCCACCGGCATCATGGGGCCCGGCTGGGCGGGGGGCATCTGGGGGGGTGTGGGCCCCCCCCCGGACATGGGGCTGGAGGCGTGTTCAGGCACCCCCATGGGGGAGGGGTGAGGGGACATGTAACCTGTAATGGGGAAATATATATATATATATTTACTCCACTTATTCCACTTAATTCCACTTTCAAAATGCACCTTTTGCATGTCTTTATCTCAACTACAAACAATGAGAGTTCCCTCTTAATTCTTTACCAGTGAATACTTGAACATATTAAGCACAGTTGTACGGGGGGGTTACACATATTACCACTGATGAAAATGACCTAAATCTGGCACTCCATGCATGGATGTAATTGCTGATATGTTGACGATTGTACAGTCCCTTCTAAATACACAAATAAAGTGTTGAGTGTTAAATTGACACTTACAGAGTACATAGGATCCCCATTAGACTGTACTCTGTTTGAGTTGAATTAACACTGGACTTTTTACAGAGTTGACCTACTCAAATGGATTACTAAACCCATTTGAGTAAACGGTAAATGCCAGTTTAATAAAACCTTGCCAATATGGCCTGCACAACCTGAAATTCCGCTCTGTTAAATTGCAATCATCTGTAAAAGGCCATGGCAAGGTATAACAATTGCAAATGGCAAAATTTTCTAGTTGCAATATACAGTAAATTATGTAAATAATCAGGGCAGGTCAGGAATATCTTAATTCTCCAAAAAAAATAAAAATACAAAGAAAATGAAACAGAACTGGTCCTTCAGTCTGACAATCATTTATTTAGTTTATGTATTAAGTGGCCTGTTGTTACTATCATCTACACTCTGTGAGCACTTTATTAGGTATTTATTAGACTTCTTATTATTACTTCTTTATTAGACATCTTTTGCTGCAGTAGTCTATCCACTCAGAGGTTTGATGCGTTGTGTGTTCAGAGATGCTCTTCTGCATACCACTGTTGCAATGCGTGGCTATTTGCATTACTGCCACCTTCCTGTCAGTTTCAACGAGTCTGGCCCTTCTCCTCTGACCTCTCTCAGTAACAAGCATTTCTGCCAGCAGAACTTCAGCTCACTGTTGTTTTTTGTTTTTTGCACCATAGAGACTGTTTTGTAAAAATCGTGAGATGTGCTGGAACACTTTTATGCATTGAGTTGCAGCCGCATGATTGGCCGATTAAATATTTAGCTGGTGCACAGGTCTATCTAATAAAGTGGTCACTGAGTGTAGTTTAAATGCCACCGAACAATTTATATAGCAAGGGATAAGCGTAGTGGGCATTTGTTTCTCTTAATTTATTTCTAAACTATAATGTGAAATGGGTCTGCGAAAAGCCATTGCACAATTTTACCTTCCTCCCTAAAAATGCCAGAGTTAATTGAGACAGAGTCAGACGATATTCAGTACATTGCCAGATGCTGGGAAACAATGGATTCATCAGGTCTAAAGAGATTCAGCACATAGCCAGATACTGAGCAACAATGGATAAATCGGGTCTCAAGAGATTCAGCACATAGCCAGATATTGAGCAACAATGGGTGAATAGGGTCTGAAGAGATTCAGCACATAGCCAGATACTGAGCAACAATGGATTAGTAGGGTCTGAAAAGTTTCAGCACATAGCCAGATACTGTGCAGCAATGGATTAGTCGGGTCTGAAGAAAAGGGGAGCAGCTGTGAAAGCTGCATTCGGTGATTCTGAGGGATGGATGAGCGCTTTAACCACAGTCACTTGGCTTGAGTCCTTCTCCTCTCCTCTCGTACAGAACATGGTCCATGTGAGACTCCAATGGCAGATGGCCCTCATCTGTGCACCCGGCTGGTGGGAGTAGTAATGTAAAAATAGCTTTGTGCCTGCAGTAACTGTATATGCCTGCATGTGTGTGTGCACATGTGTGTGTGTGCCTGCAGTAACTGTGTATGCCTGCCTGTGTGTGTGTACGTGTGTGTGCATCTGCGTGCACACATGTGTGTGTCTGTGTGCATGCATGTGTGTATGTGCACGTGTATCTATACACATATGGATGCTAAGAACTCTCATGAAGTGTTTTTCATACAGACTTTAAACAAGTCTTATCTTATTTTGTTAAACTTAACTATTATATATCTATTAATATGCTGCACACCTATTACTAGTGAATTCATAGTATAACAAGGTAATAAATACGAAGGTATCATATAATGAATAAAAGCTCTTCCACTGCAAAATTTATCAGAAATTTTTTTATGGAATCATATCCATCCAATAAAAGGGCAAAACTGCTAAAATACCAGCTCGACAATTTATTTAGCTAAAATTTACCTAAACATGACAATTTAGTTTAGTTTAATTGTGACTATTATCAGTAGCACACTAGTGCAGCAATTACATCCAGGATAAAATACACAAATTATGTATATTCAATGTAATGTCAATAGATGTATTTAGATAAAAAATGAACTACCTATTTAAAAAGCTTTAGCATTTTTTAACCGAAGATATAGGGAGGAGTTGTTATTCCCAGCCCTGCTCTACAGGGAGTCTGGTCCCCGCTGTGCTGAGTCAATGCGGAGTCAGGAGAGGAGACATAATGAAGAGTTAACAAACAGGATTAGCCGTAAATAGGCCCTCTCCCTCGCTCTCATCACAGTGTGAAATGGAGATGAGAACTCAGGCTAAGCGTTTTGGGGAGAAAACTGACGAGATTGTGAAAACCAGAGGTGCAATCTTGGTAATTTCGCAGCTAGATTTTTAGAAACTTTCAACACTTTTAATGTTGCTTAGACACAAAGAGTTTTTTGAGTTCATTTTTCCTTCTCTAAGAAATATCAAAAACCAACATGCATATTGTACATGTATCATGCCAGAATGCCCAGAATAACAAACATATAAATACATAATAAGATATAATAATGATAACATGCTAAAGTAAATAAGTAAATAAAAATTGCACTTCTCATCCTGGACTGCCTCGTACCTCCGAAAAGACTTCTATCAACAGAGAGCAATTTGTGAGAAAACCTGAGAGCGATTGACTATGAAGAGCGGTTACCTTGGCTGTGCTGGTCCATGGGGCTCTGAGGAGGGCCCATTCCACTGTGCAGTGACCTCATCCCCATCCCCTTCATCTGACTGAAGTGCATCTCCTCCCCAATGCCTTTCTCATGCATACCCTCCATGGGCTGAAACCACATCAACACAAACAGTGCTGGAATGTACGACCACATCTGTCTCTCCTTCCTAA
The DNA here is from genome assembly GCF_963514075.1 of Conger conger. Classification (NCBI taxonomy): domain Eukaryota; kingdom Metazoa; phylum Chordata; class Actinopteri; order Anguilliformes; family Congridae; genus Conger; species Conger conger. Next base: position 20,691,920 of record NC_083770.1, on the reverse strand, counting down.
TAAATATGACGTCAGTGTAGCGCTCACACGTGAATGAAACGCTTGCCTGAACTTGGCTGTCCTCCCTGAAGTGCCAGTAAAATTTATGGTTTATATATGTACACAAGGTGTGCAAAAAAATTGACTCACACTGCGAGACTCATACACTGACCCTGCAATGCCACACGCAATCTCCTGCTAACACCGTCTTCTACTATCATCCTATCACCTCAAGTGTGAGAAACTGGTTATTTTAGCACTGCTATAAGACCCATTGTTTTGACTGCATTACATATTGCATTTGTATCTACACTACTGTTAGTGTATCTTTGTTATGAGTCAGTCAGGATAATAGTGACAGCTACATGACACACCCCCATTCCAGGACCCAAGTGATATCTACGTGAATAAGTGTAAATGTACAGCTTGTGTGTTGGTTGGCAAACACAATATCTAATGGCTAACTGAACTGAAGCTCTAGTCAGAGGACACCATTTTGAGTTGTACCTTGTGCATCTGATGCATGCCCTCCGGAGGGTAATCTCCTGGCCCCTGGCCAGGAATACTGTGTGGGACACTGGGTGGGCCGGGGCTCGGCCCCATCATGCTGTGCACAGAGCCAGGAGAGGGGCCGGGGCCAGGGCTGGGGCCCAGGATGGGCCCTGGAGACATGCCCGGACCGGGGGAAGGGCCAGGGTGGGACATCGCACCTGATGGGTCCGTGGGGGTCGACATCAGCGATGATGTCACTTCCACCTTCTGAAGCCTGTAGAAGGAAGAATGACTTAAGCTTAAGTTCCTCATGATTCAATAATAACTTTTAAACATGCAGATGCAGACAATCACCGTAAAGGCTCTTCAAATTGTTTAATCTACATATACATATAATATAATTCATATTTTAATCAAACCAATGTTGGTTGTTTGTGCAAAACGTTCAAACTTAAATCTAGGTCAAGCGTCGCGATTAAAAAAATAAAATAAAGAAAGAACATCTTTAGTCACTTACATCGTTCAAAATAGTGGGAAAGCCCAGAGAGGGCTATAACGGCACCCCTATCACTGCAGAACGAAGCGTGCCCTAATTTGCATAACAAAAAGCTATTCATCACTGTGACACGCCTTCAAGCTGACCCCTTTCGACTGCTAAAAGGTACATCAAAGCCATAAAATGAACTACATATGCCAATATTCATGAAGCGCATGCCGTCTTTCTATTAATAGCCAAACACGCTCAAACAGCAATCGAGCTGGTTAGCTAGCTAGTTAGTTGGGTTCAGTACACGCAACCAATTCGCTGAAAAGGGCAATTTCACCTTCTAAAGATCTTCTTAGCGCTATTCTATTTAACATTAAAAATGTAAAACTGTAAGTGTTCTGTCATTAATCGTGTGTGCATTGTTACAATGTAATGCATATTCACGGATTTTATTACAACGTTACAAATGAATATAAGACTACTTGTCAGGTCCTTAAAGTGGAATTCGTGTTTTTAATCATTTTGCACGAAGCCAGTGAAATTTACGAAAAAAACGAACATTTTCCAGTTTGCTATATAACGTCAGTGCCTAGCTACGTTATATACGGAAGCTAATTTAGCATGTGAATTGTAGCTAAGTTTGTAATTAGCTAACAAAAATGGGAACCTGCCTTGCTAAATAATCGATATTTAACTACCTAGCTATCGTTTTCAGGTACCCGTATTCCGTTATAGAATACGCATGGTACGGGAAGACACTAGCATGCATGTTAGCAAGCTAACATTAGCTTTATACTTCCTGACTAAAATATTAGCAAGCTAACTTAGCTGGTCTGACCGTAGGCCTCAACTTGTTTCACCCCTTGCAAACTTCATCTTTAAACTTCAGCTAACCTCAGCCAACAATGTGTATTTTTCCACCATCATTTGTTATTATTCAGGGACATTTTTCTGTCACATTTAGTTATGAAGCAGTGCTTGTCGAGCTCGTCGTGCTTCCCATTTCACGAAAGCAAAATGCCCGTTTCTAAAATCTACTGTACCCGCTACAGTACACAGCGAGGGTATTGCTATATTTTGGGAAGGCTCTAACGTTACTGATTGGATCATGATGGCTTCCCCGGCCGCTGGTTCTCTGTCCTGTAACGTTACCCCCAACTTATCTACCGCAGCTCGTGAAAATCAGGGAAAAGTTCACAACATTAAATGCGTCCTGAACCGCTCATGCATAATTTACCAGTAATACTGCCAACTTCTACATATTATGCGGAAAGTAGGTCAGCGCATAAGCGATTTAGCTCGCTAGCTAGCCTGCTAGTATCAATAATAAGTTCAGAAAAGCAAGGGCTAATGCTACAGGCTAGCGTCAGATTTTACTGTAATGTGCAGTACGTATTAATTATACACAATCCTCTTTATAGAACTGTTACACAGACTTAGAATCAATTGTGGTAAAATGAAATGAATAGAAGTCTCGTTTACCTTATTGAAGAATACAAAGAAATTGCACCCTAAAATAATATTTCGGTTTCAAAATATGACTGCCATCAACAGTTCCCATCCCCCCTATTTTGCTGACACCTTCAAGTTCAGATTTTTTTTACATGTGCAGTTTTGATTCGTTGAGACTACAGGAAATACCACCCAACTTCGCGAATGATTGGCTCAGGAGCTCATCAATTGTATTTTCTCCCTTGTTGGGCGGAGCCCTATAGCCCTCAAATGCGTAGAAAGTACTGGAACAGTGTATGCAATCCAGAAAAAAGTCTTTATGATCGGAATGGGACAAGCGTATGGACGCTGTTCAGTAAGGAACATCTTATTTGGTAGAAACTGAAAAACGGTGCATTTTCAGTCAAATGTGTGAAACAAAGAATGCGACGAATGCAATAAAATCAGATGACAAAACGTTACAGTAATCATTTTTTTTGCAGCGCATGTGGCAAGCTTACAACCGTCTAGTACCCACTCAATTTGCCCGAATGTAGGTGTGTTTATATTCCGCAGTTGTCAGTTGAGTTAAATAGCTCAGTTGGACGTTAAACTGCAATTCGTTTTGGTCTCATTTTAAAATAATTTGTCACCGATTACGAAACGTGTGAAAAGCTTGATTTATGAAGCAGCGCAATCTCCATTTCTCTTTTGGCAGGTAAAATGTCAAGGTGAAATGTCATGCATGTCGTGTTACGTATCAGGTAGCAAACGTATCATGTTTCATTGGTAAGTAAATGCACGTAATATAATGTAACTACAGAAGCACGACGAAATATCGCTCCCCACTTTCTGACGCGCATTTAAAAGCAAACAACATTTTTAACAATGAATTGATTTCGGATTCTTTAGGCTGCTTTTAAAATCTGCACATTGACCTTGTTGGTCTCGCATCTTGAAAGTCGGAGAAGAGTGGGTTCCCCCTCTTGGTTCCATATTATTTCCTTTTTATCGATTAGTTCTAGGCTTCTTGTTTTAAGTATCTACGAGCTCTATTAGCAAATATATTTCGTCAAAAGGCGTATGGAATAGGCTTAAAAATAAATGTGCCTTTATTTGCAGTTAAGACTTAAACACACATTTATGTTCAATGCGATGGTTACACTTACAGAGTCGTCAGAACTATATTTATGCGAGTCAGATGTACTTTAACATTCATTATATTCATTGGCTTTTGCATTAACACGATATTTAACTTTAATTCGGAGAAGATGTACATGCAAAATGCATTCATTTAATGGTCGTATTTGGTGATAGTGATAACTGAACGTAAATAAATGATGTTCAAAGTTGGCAAAAGCCAGTTGTAGGATCAAAATATTTTGCGTATACCGCTTTCAACCACATGATGGCAGCAACGACTTATACTACACGACTGGATCCCCATTGATTGCAGGCATTCCAGAGAAACTCTGGATGAATTTGCGTAGACATTAGCGGTCACCTTTATTATTGGCATGAACACCTGGGTAGACAGAGAACCGTCTATACACTCTAAGCAAACATGTCTTATTTTAAATGGTCGAAAACAAACTAAGATTTACATTGTGTTGTTAATAGTTCAATCAACTCTGCCTTAGACCGACTAGGGCAAACAAGATGAGTTGGTAACATTTGCATTCTGCGATATAAAAACCTTTGTTTATTTAACACAGAATCCCAGCTGTTTCCATGAATCGTTTATTTGTTTAAACGTGAAAGTTTAGAGTGCCTATTTTCTGATCACTATAAAACACCCACAATACATTCAACATCACCCTGTTGTATGCAATATGTTATATCCAAATTTGATTAGACTTTTTATTTTGTAATTTAAATAGTAAATTGCTCATACACAAGTGTCATGTTACATACACAAAGCACAAATAAAATAACAGAAGGAAAATAAACTTGTTTCAATTGTTTCAACTGTTGATATAGCAAATGTGTTTTAATTTGTATTTAGCTAATGTTCTTAGCTTTTTTTATTTTTTTTCAGCTCAAATCAACGGTCAACATAATTAGCCTTATACCTGATCTGATTTGGTTTGTAACCAAAATAAAGTGTGAATTAAGTCTGATCCTCCTTTTATCGTGAAATAATCAGTGGCAGTTACAAAATGATATAGAAATGGTTCTGCCAATTACCATACACCTATGAACTTAAATACCAATCCTGCGCTCCTAAAGTGTTTCCAGGGTCATCTTGCAGTCTTCTGCTTTTCCAGGGTGGATCCACCTGTGTAATTGCATCAGGTGGGTAGTGACCGCGCGATCGGAGTTTGAATGACAGATTAGGATTTTGCGGTTGTTCCCCTGCCTGAAGACGCGAACCACACATCCAAATTAGCGCCCCACACAGGTGTCCAGCACATACTGTTCATCTCCCAGGTAATGGACTGTGAAAACACTTTGAAATGGTGTAGATATCATTGTTCTTTCCCTCGCTGGGTATGGATGGGGAGCTATGTGGGTAGGCTAAAGCTTTGTTTAATTCCTTCAGTTTATCCCTCTTCTACAGTTGGAGACATTTATTATCGATTACATGTAGTTATAATGGAAATATCACTCTCTGATTCATATATAAGATTTCATACAACAAAGTAAGTAAATTGCTTCGAAATAAATGATATCCTAACTAAACTGTAAACTATCAGTCAGTGGATTTCTAATTGCCGTTTATATATATATATATATATATATATATATATATATATATATATATATATACCAGTATATCTGATAAACTACTTTATTGTCTTTAAATAAAGGTAGTCTGACAAGATACAGTACATGTCATCTGTATATCTTGATAACAAAAGACATTATTTTGCAAACCAGCACAAGCTGATAATGCGCACCTTCAGAACATTCACAGCACCTCCTGAAAGAATTACTACACAGTAGTTATCTATTTAATCTTTTGTATTGAATGGCAGATTCCCTTTGTGTATCCAACCATTGGGAAACATCTCTTTCAGACTGCAGCTGAATCACTGCATTCATTTAACACAAGAGAGGCCCAGGTTCCGTGCAAGAATATTTGAATAGTTCATGGGCACATAAGCAAAACTCTGTGCCTGGGTCTAGTAATTACTTCCCCACCTCAACAACCTCCACCTTTCTTGCCATCTTCAGATAGGATGTGTGCGAGGTATCTGCATGTAAATCCATCCAAATAAATCCCCTGAATCTATTTACGAGGTTAAGGGCTCCATTTGAAATTTATTAGCCAGGAAAGGACGCTCCCCACATTTATTTGTCAGTAAAAATATCGGTGGTTGCGGTTACAGTTCACCCGTAAACCAGAGATTGGCTGAGCCTTTCTGTACTTACCAGCATGAAAGTATTCAAGCCTTACTGGTCTAATAAACTAATAAGACCAACCACATTCGTACTCTATACAGATTAGAAGCAGTTTGGAGTTCAGAGGATTCTTTTAACATAAGCCTTGATAAGCTTATGTTTTTATCACCTAAATCAAATGATAAATCATACCTAAATATTACGGCTACTGGAATGTTAAACTATATATCTCATATTATTTTATTTTATTTCAGGTCAAATTACTCTACAACTTTAATTAAATTATTATTCTCATTTAAAAATGAAAGGCTGATGACAGCAAAAAAACAATTCTCGTTAGTGAAATATTAGCTAGGTTCTTTTTTCTGCCTGATGGGAATAAAGTCGGGAATGAGATTTGATACTGATGTTGTTATATTCATAGAGAGCGGCGCACGGGTGTAAATATGAAGCAGTTTCAAATATACCATGTAAAGATCTCTAATTAATTACGCATATTTTGCAGATAAACCAAAGGTTACTACGATGTGTGATTACCACAACGGTGTGCACAGTCCAGACTATTTATGTTTAAAGTAAGCATTGGAAGTAGGGCGATACGATTAGGCTATACCTCATCTCGGATTAGATGGGTTAATGCTCGTTTTAATTTTGCAGTTAACAGCCTACTCTTTTTGTTCTAGTCATTAAACTTATTTCGCAGTAAATCCCCCATGACTACATGTCGCTATTGCCTGGAACACAAGCGGTAATTATGTTGTAGACTACATTCATGTGCGTCTTTAAATGTTTAAGCGTTTTATTTCAGCGTTTCGAAAGTGGTAGATTTTCAGCCTATATATTTCAGGAAATAGATATTTAGAAAACGGGGGGGGGAAATTGTAGGCTTATAGGCAAGTTCATTTTCATGAGATTTTGTTCCACATATGCTTCTATGCTTCTTGTCAGGTGCTTTTCAAAAGTTTTAAAAGCATATGGTCTTTTCTACTAACAGTTAGTATATGGCGTATTTTATTATTATTATTATTATTATTATTATTATTATTATTATTATCATTATTATTATTGTTATTATTATTATTATTATTATTATTATTATTATTATTATTATTATTATTATTATTCACTACAATCGTTGTCATAACATACTGGAGACGGGCAAAGAAAGATTTGTTTATTACAAATGCATCAATACGCTTTTCAGGGCATAACAAAATGTTTGCTTTCATCTTTTTATCTTCTACGGTCGCTCCATATACGAGTCCACTTTATGAAATAAAGAAACCAGAGGCATCAAGTCACCCACAAAGTTACTCCTCAGTTGACTGTTGGATCCAATAGGTGTTCATTCTCGCCACTCCACTGCAATAAAGCACTTCCTAAACATCCCTCACGGCCAATTGGGTGCTCTCTGTCTTCTTCATGGGATGGCCCTGGGATGATGTTTATTATTTATTCGCTCTCTTCATGTCCTTCTCGTGAAAAGGAAGGACACTCAGTGAGATTTATGGGCAGGTGTTGCGTGTCTTCCATCGCTTGACCCCCGCTTTTCAGTGCGCCGGCGCTCAATTTGCGAAGCAACGTTTTTAGCAGCCTCGCGGGACCGAGATCTGATGGAGAGCAGCGCGGAAAATCTTTTTCCAAGATGGTGCGGGATTCCAGAGAGGTCGTGTACGAGACTGAAATAAAGGAAGTGCTGTCAGCGGAGGGCTCTTTGTAGTTGTCTTTGTTGCAGGTGCTCTGCCAGTCATTATTATAAGCCACCCCCACACCGTTGATTATCACAACCTGCCTGACATCTGGTTGTCTAACTAAGCCATTGAGGCAGGTCGTGAGGGATATTCTCTGTCCAAGGATGGGTACATTATGCTGTGTGAAGCTCACCTACCGTGATAAAAAGAAGCACTGAGGATGTAGCTACACAACAAACGGCCAAATTCTGACACTGGGGAACTCTGGGTCAACCTACAGTGCTCTAAACCAGGGGAACCTAGGTTTTCAGAATTTCTTTGAGAATATGAATCCAGTCTACATGTTTACAGTGCAGGGATTGTCTCCTTCTTTTCGACCAAGAAATGCCATTGCAGTGCTGTGTATGGCAGAAGACCAGCATTAATTAAGTATATACTGGATTCACAAGGTACCTGTGAGTGTTAAACCTTTAAAATCTCAGTTTCAAAGCAGTCGTCCACTAAAATAAATATCCTAACCCCATTTACAAGCTGTTTTCATCAACAGGATATGAACCCATCAAATACCAAACAAAGAAAGTCATGCGCCAAACAAAACTACACACACCTTCAGCAAAGCTAGATATTCCGGATTCAAGATAATAACATTTCCATTTTTGCTTTCTTCAATCAGTCTTTAACTTCCGAACTTTGAACAGTGATTAAAGTTGGATATAATACTGCGATGTATAAAGAGAAGTAAAGCTGGTGTAAAACTCTAGCACTGTGTGAAACAGGCAACCCTAACCTGCAATGTGTTTTAAACTTGTCACAGTGAATACTTTTAGCTCTTAACCAATGATGTCAGTGGAATACCTGCCCATCAGCCCACACTGGGCATCTGTGAGCAGTTAAACACACTTCATCTTAAAAGTAATATACCTCATCCATTCTGATTTAGCACTGCTAGCAACTGCTTATCTGTGGCCGCCATCTCTATCTACATCACAATGCTAGTGTGCGTTCGTCCCAATTCTGCTGTGTGAACACATGCATAGCGCCTGCAGTCTACTGAATAGCTGACATATGAGCTTCGTTATTAAATTGACCCCATATTTGAATATATACACAGCAATATGAACCTGCGTGTACTGCCTGCAGTCTTATCCAGATGAATGTGTTCCTTGTACACATGCAAATTCCTGTTATCCACGTCGATATGGCAACAACAATGAAGATGCGGATCATTCCTAAAGCGCCATTCTGCGTGTCATTCCTGAAGAAAGTATACTTGCTTTGGAAAAGGTCATGACCTCCAGCGTGTAATGGAAGCCAGCGAGAGGTCAAGTGTCATGTCCATTAGTTAAGCATGATGTCAGAGGTGATCCCTGCTTCAAAAACATTCAGTGGAACGGACTTTATTCTGCCATCTGTGCAGCACAAACATGTGTTGGACACTCTGATTGGGCCAAAATGAATTCCATTATACTGTAAAATCTAATAATAGTAAACATACAGTAATAGAGATGCATGGCTGATGTATGTGGACTGTATATGATACACATCGTACTCACACAAATGATATTCCATTTTATATACTACTTATTGCAGTATCTGCAAAAGAACAGTGATAGGCTAATGAAATTGGAAGTCTACACGTTCAGATTCTCCAGAAAAGTCTTTTTTTTCTTTGTTTTCTGTGTCCAAACTGAAAACAGTGCCGTACAAGGTGCTTATTTTGCTCGTCATGCCTAAAATCACAAGTCTGTATCCAGGAGAGGAACTCCTCTCCGTGCATTGTGAGACCAATTTGTTTGGTGTGTATTTTTTAATTTGTCTTGTCAAAACATTTTTGAGGTAACGACAGATTTGTACTGATTTATTTGCTGAGCAATTGACAGCCGTGATTGTCTTCCAGCAAATGCACAGTATTGACTGTATCTTTTGACTGCAGGGAGAGATTTAAGTGCTTAGCTGTTAAATGTTTCAGTCTATGTAGCTTTGTTAAGCCTCTATTGAAGAATTGACAGTTGTCCTCATCTGCAATTAATCTGAGATTAGTCTGTACCCAGAGTGCACTGTATGTGGAGTGCACCTTCTTTTATCTTGCTATTATAATGCAAATCCTCCTCATCTTCAACTTGGGTGGCAGCCAGTTTGTCGTTTTTTTGTATTATTTTTTTTAGAATAGAACAGATGTGTATTAACTGTAACTTTTTCACCCTCTCCAAGATACAGTACCTGTGTCAACTTGTTTGCTGTGAAGAGGGCTACAGGAAGACTATATGATTTTTGTGACTGACAAAACAGATGAATAACAAAAATAATGTGGCCTAGTGAGTGCTGATTTTCAGTTTTCATGATTACAAATATCTGTCAGACATTCACATGTTTGACAGCTATTTTTTAACATAATTAATATGGCTGCTTTAGACTGAACTGTAACAAACAGAAAAGTCAATGAATGTAGTTTAATCTAATATGAAAATGATTGCAGACAGGTGCCTTCTTTGCATATTAAATGATCAAGCTTTATTACCCTCTGCATAGCCTTTTGCCTTTGAAGACAGATCTAATCTCCATTTCTCTGAAGAGGAGAGGTCAATTAACATGTTGTAAGTGACCTATCAGAGTAAATGAGGTGGCCTTCAAATAGCTTTAGATCGGACTGTTTTCACAATCATTATGGAAACTAGAGAAAAAATAAACAAGAACATAAATGTGTGTTGATGGTTTTCAATTACCGACGAGAAGAATATGAAACCACCCCGCCTCTTTGTAGCAATGGACATTGTCTTGATAGCTGCTTCAAATTCATAATGCTGATTTTCATTTATTGCCAATGGTAAAGTACTGTATATCATGTTCTGCCTTTGCATGGGCTCTTATTGATGTTCTGTGGACAGGATGAAAAATATAATGCATGCTATGTTGAAATTTGAACATAGCTCCAATATGTCTAAATGAAGACGTCTGGATCTCATAACCTGCAATTATACAACATGCAAAGATTAACAGGTTAAAAACATTCAAATGAATGGCTGAAATTCAATTTCACTACTTATGGCAATCAATGTCTAATAGTTTATCACAAATACAGTATCATCACATGAAGACAAAGAGATACAAGTTCAGCCTTTTTTTAAACCAGCAATCAATTTCATAGAACTGTGCTCAGTTTATAAACATTTGGGACTAAGTCCCCACTCGGTCTGAGCTGATTTGATTGCTTTAGCATAAAAGGTCAAAGGGTAGCTGAGGGTTCTAGATTTTTCCATTTGGTTTTAAAAAATTTTGTATTTCATAAAAATATTTTTTTGCCCAAACTGATCAGTAATATCCCTGTAAATAAAATAGATACATGTGAGGAATGCAAACATGAAAAGTATATATCATGACCAGGACAGGGAAGAAGTTTAGATCCATGGAGAACCAATGGGCCTCTTATATATAGAGCAATATAGATTTCATTAAGAAATGAAATTGCCATACCTGTTAGTGGAAAGCTATGGAAAAAGGTAACACCTGGATTCAATATAATGTATGCTCTGGTCTCTGGGCTGTATGGGGAGAGGAGAGGGGTGGGACAAAACCTTTCTAGCACAAATGATAATAGAATACACACAATCATAAATATAGCCATTGACAATGCCTAACCTTGCATTTTAGATGGAATACATTGACCTGCAATTCATTTCTGGGATATTGATCTATCCAGTACTGCAGTGCAGAATAAAATGATATGAAGCTTGAGTAGTGCTGTGTTTCCACCATTGCAAATGAGGCCAACAAACAATACAAAAAGAGTGCAAGTGCAACTAGTGGCCTGTGCCATGGTCCTTTTCAGACATCTAAGACTTGTGTACACACAGTGAGAGGAATGTGTCTAAATCTCATCTTTCACATACCCTAACACACAAATCACTTGGGGAAAAGCCCATGTTGACTTATGATCATTCACTTACAATGTTGAATAATAGACCAGAACATATCCTCAATAGGCATGCGTTATAGCATGTCAATCACTCCAAGTGTTGGCTGGAAGTTGGTGATGTTAACAAGAGTAACAGAGAAATTTGCTTATTGAAGTAAAGCCCTCTTTTTTCTTTCCAGGCAATAGGAAGGGAATGCAACTTGTGCTAGCAGAAACCTGCCTGCTGATCACAAAGAGGTGGAGTGTGAGAGCACTGTTAAAACAACTCAACACTTTCTCAAGTGCATTCTGAAATAGGTCAGAAACAAGCTTTAAAATAGCAGTCGAAGGGATTGTGTCAGAATTCTGTCATCATTTGGATATAAACTTGCGTACATGTACATCCCAGGAATAAAAAATATGTTTTATTCCCCTGATGGCTTGTTACCTTATTAGCTCATGTAAAAGGGGAAAACCCTACTGGTTTTGATGATGAAAAATAGTGGGGAAAAATGGAAGCCTCTCTTCCATTTTTGCGCGGCCTTGAGTTGCAGTGTGTTTTTGTGAGACAGTGTTGTTAACAGGAGATCTACAATCACTAAAGCAACAGTACATCAGCAAATTACCAAGAAACCAATTCCAAAGACTGCCAGTCACGTAGTTATACAAGAAACAAGATCATGTTTAAATTAAATAATGATTTAAACATGATTATTTCATTGTTAAATTCATGGAATTTAACAATGTGCCAAATCAGTCTCTTTTTTTGTGTTGGGGGGGCTATTACAGACTGGGAGGAAAATACTCTTGAATCTTGTTCATTTATAGTATAAACACATCAAGTTATAAAGCTGTAAAATTCACTTTAAGGGTACTAAAATTAAACATAACTACTAAAACTTTATAACACAGAACAGGAAGATGACAAATGTACATATTTGTTGGTCCATATCGCTGGTCAGTAAGAGAATGAGTAAAATAAAAGTAAGAGTAAAATAAAACCATATTCATAAAAATGTGATGCATTGATTTTGTTCATTAGTGGAAGTGAAAACACTTTTTCATGAAAAAATACCATTGGGATGCTTGAGAGAACAAATTGAGAGACCCTTTGTTCTCACGACATTAAATAAGTTGTCACTACACTGGCCTCAGGTTTCCTGTCAAACCAGCAACAGAAAACCATCCCCCACTCCTCCCCACACTCTCTGGTGGATAGGCCAAGGAGAAGCCTTTTTACCACCACCCACCAAGACCATTTTATCTCCCCTGCATGGGAAACTGCCCCCTCTTCAGGCCACGGGCCACACGTCGACCTCCCAGTGGCTTTTAAACCTGGGCCTGAGACACTGGTGCCTCTGCACGTCCCGACCTCAGCGAGCAAGTGCACACACAGCTATGGGTGCTTTCCACACACCACCCCCCCGCGTCGATCCCGCGATAACACCGGAGTCACTCTCTGCAGGTGTCTCTTCAGCAGAGCTGAAAGAAATACAAAGCTTACACTGTCAAACCTGTATCATTAATCACTTCCCACACCAGTCACATCCATTACTTTTATTCCCCCATTAACAAGCTATCACAGGCCAGGGTGTGTGGCTGCGTTTACTCTCCACTTTCTGAGTAACCTGTGGAGCAATGTTTTATTTTTAATATTTCTCTTTGCGGCGGTGTTGAAAGGTGGTCAGTTACTGTAACACTGCCTGCATTGTTCCCCCCAGCCGAAAAAGTTTGAATCTGTCAAACTTTAGAGATTGTTTTTCTTTCCTTTTTCTGTGCCTCTCTTCCTATTCACCTAAAGTCATGGATGGAAAACAAAAAAAAAAGCATTTTCTTCCTTGTTTTGTCCTTTTTCTTTCTTGACGGGGCAGAATTTATTTTTTTCCTGAAACTTTTTCTCATTTTAGCAGAAACTGCAAGCCAGGGAGTTGGCCCAGTGCTGATTTTAAAATCGGTTCTTAATAGTTTTATATGAAGGCAATGGCATCCATGTCAGATTTCACCAGCTGCTCATAAGCGTTGGGCACATTGCATGGAATAACACCTGGACTCCTGGTACTTGGGTTTTCCCAACAGTTCCTCAGAACACCCTCATTATTTTACACCTACCTGTATGCCTGTCTTTTACCATTCACAACCAGTTCATGTAGAGTTCAATGTACACTATGAGGTGGGAAAAGCCCAAGTATTTTTTTTTCTGTGTAACTTGGCTAAATAGCTAACTGTTGTGAATTACAACAGTGCTCTGCAGGCAAAGCTCTTGTGTAACAGGAGCTGGTTTTTCCACACTGTAATTAAATAAAATGGTCAATTGACATTGAAAATGATGGCTGTTTCTCAAGAGGGATTACTCCCAGTTAATGTGATGTTGCAAATGTTTGATAGACTGGGCAGAATAGAGGCAAAATTGCCAAGTTCAGATGGGTTTTCTGGAAATAGGAGACCGGACTTTCTCTTTTCTGCCCAACAGATGATTAAAAGGTCTACTTTCAGCTTCATGCAGTTTCAGTAAGCCCTGCGCAAAACATTTAAAAACATGAAGCATCAACCTCTCCTAATTACTAAATTCCTCTGTGTAAGCATTAGGTGGTTAAAATATTCTGCAACCCTTCCTTCTCCACAACTCTGCCCCTCTCTTGGTGTTCACTGAACCTCAAACACAAACAAAGCCAGGAATTTCAGCAGCTGATCCAGTAGCATGAAACCACTTTCTGAATTACACCTAAACAACGCACTTTAAGTTAAGAGTTTGGTATCCACAAGCCTTAAATTCCCCCTGACAATTACTCCCCTCAGGCACTTCTAATCCTGAAATACGCTCCTGTGACTAATGTCGGAATTTAGCAAGAAATCAGCTCTGGTTTCACAAGGCTTTATTCTAATAAAGCATGATGCTGATCCCTGGGTCTATGATGAATGTACAAAGAGAAGGGCTTGGGATTTTTGTATACGTTCTTGTCTTTCACTATCGGTTTTGTGGTGGTGATAATGAAAAGTGCCACAGAGGCATGTAACAAGCCTTTTTCACTCTGCTGCCAAAGGAGATAAGCCGTCATGTCAACAGCAGAATTGAGAAAGTACACCTGAGACGTATTACTTCTTGTTGTCTTAGAGGTGAAGCATAAAGTCATTTGTTATGCCATTTGTTCTGCTATCCTTGAGTTTCAGCCAGCATAAACAGAAATTAGCTTAAGGCAGCTTTGCCTTAAAATCAGATATGACAAACCTTTACACGCTTCGTCAATTTTCTGAAGAGGTTCAGTGTCTGTCACAAGACAGCAGAATAAATAACTATGAATTCAAGTAAAGTGAAGGGGAAACTACCCAATAAAGGAATCATCAGTGTCATGGTAGATTGCTTTACTATGGAAATAGTCTCTTTTTCCTGAAACATTTGAACAATAATATTTGTAGAGGAACAATTCCACTGGCTAAAACTTATATCACATCTACCAGCTAGTATTACAGGAAATAGGGTTTACGGGATGAGTTCTATCATCAGTTTGATGTGTGTACTTATTATGGACTACCCATTAGCCTCTGCTTCTTACATACCTATCATGCAACTCTTGGCTTTAAAATTACACTCAGTTTGAATATGACTTTTCCTGACTTATGGGGCCCAATGCATAGCATGTTCATTGTACATCTTCACTGTAGTCCTCTCTTCTCACCATTTCAGGAACACCACCCATGGGGCAGACTACTTGCTGCCAGCCATCACAATAATTGCCCAATGTACTGCACAATGTAAATGAAATTTAGCATTTTATAAATAATATGCCTAGTTGCAGTAAATATAATGTTTGTATATACAGTACATGTCCTTGCTGTTCCCAGAATTGTCATGACATACACATTTGGTGATCAATTTTCTATTCCCATGTGTTGTGACAGAGCAAGCAGCAAGCATGCAAGCAGTCTTGCTTGAAATGAAACTAATAAAGATTTTATATTTTGTATTTGAGAATTCCAGCCAGGGGTAGGGCTTAGGATCTGTCAATTGTGGCTTTGGTTCTGAGTGACATAAAAGCAGTTAACACTTAATCTGCTGGGTTTAAGCAAAGTGTACAATCTACTGTCCACAACTGGATTTCAGAGGTTCTGTTTTACATCCAGATCCTCACCACACCTGTACATCGCCACTGAGTCACTGGATTCGCCTCTTACGATTCGACTGGGTGAAACACACCTATCCATCCAACACAGGCCGGCCAACGTCACGCAGCCGGCTAGCGCTTGCATCCAGCCAAGCCTGCGGAGATGCCAGCGTGCAAGCGCAGAGTCCCCCGTTCCCGCCTGCGGTTGATGGAGACGTGACGTGTGGAGCCTCTGAGAGCCGTACCCCTCAGCTGCGGAGGCCTTCACGGAGTCCAGGCGCAGACTAAGCTTCGCGGCTGCGGTTCTTTCAGCACCTCTCACTAACGGCTGCTCGAAGGGCGGATTACTGCTCCAGAGGGGAAAAAAGAAAACGACAAAGGAGAACCTGTGGTTGTTTTCACTTCTACTGGGAGACGTGACAGGCCTCTTATTTCTTGTGTTTCATGGAAAAGCCCATTTGTAATCCTGACGCACGAGTCAACACATAAGCCAATCGCTCTCGGGGTATGATCAAATCAGTTGCGAAAATGGCACAAAGTAAATGAAGATATTTACCAAAGAGAGATTATCTACAGAGAGCTGGGCTCTGTTTAACAAAGCAGGATTACTGAGTTAGCTGGGTAACTGTTCTGAGTAAAACCCAGAATCCTCCCAAATCTGGAACATTAACTGAGGGAAAAAAAGCTCTTTTGAGTTTTATTCAGTGCAGTCATCCAGCCAGTGCAACAATTCTGCTTTGGGAAATAGCCCCCAGATTTTCATTCTGATGTACCACCATAGATGTACTTTGACCTTATTCAAGCCATTGGAATGATGATTCTGTTAGATGCCATCTGGAAAAGAGAACTTCTTAAAACTTTCAAGTATGCTAATGCACTAAAGCTTTTAGTCCATATTAACTGCTTGTATTTTCAGTTTCTGAATGAAATAAATCTGATCTTTTTCACCCCCATTCTGGAGGTATGTCCTCAACACTGCACTACAAATACCGAATGTGACTTTGGATCATTATCCATCTGAGCTGCATTGATTTTAGTCACTTTGTAAGTGTAGGCTTGGCAAGTTGATGTCACAGCAATTTTAGTCTTCTTTATGGTATTTAATCACCTGAACATTTCTCAGACAATTAGAGCAGCAGTAGTGCAAAACTAAAATGGAAGTTGGCAAAGTTTCTTCATGGCTAAGAGACTGAACAAGCAGGAAGGTGATGAACCTAAAAGTAATAATCCAAAGCACCTCTTACGCCTATTTATATGTACACAAAGTAACACAGCACATAGACAACATGTACCTGTACCTTGTGTTTGGCGTCAAATACAGAAGGCTGTAAAAAGGAACTGTTCCCTGTCTAAAGACCTGTTGCATAAACAGAATTCCCTCTATTTCCCAAAAATACAGTTCAAATTGAACTTATGTCCCATTTCAAATAATGCAAATGCAACTGTCTACCAAAGGCTTGCATAACAGGTCAAAGTGTGTTTGATCTTGATACATTTAAGTTTAATACAATTACAAATCTGCAAATACAGTAAAATGTTTCTTCCCACCTCTCTAAGGACAATATAGAGTTGAAACATACATTTGTTTTCACCATGGGGAAGTTAGTCCTATATTTGTTTTTAAAAACGTCAGAGCGTCTGTCCGCTGTGAGTTGCTGTGCTGAAGGATTACATGAAAAGCAGAAGAACATGTGTGTGTGCTTGGTGAAAAACTGCTGGATGGTGCCAGCTTGCTTCTGCTGGCCTCCCGTGATGTTGCGGGCTAAGGTTTCCTCGCTGTCTGAAGGAGTGTCCTCGTCTGCCTCGCATTTGAAGTCTTCCCGGGCGGCCATGTTGGCTCGGACCCCCTCGGGAGCTTCACACGACGGGGCATGGCGAGGCTGGGATGATGTGGGGAATCGGGCATTGTGAAGCCCCAATGTCTTCATCACCACACAGCGGCTCCGGAGCAGGGCCTTGGTGTAATGCACCTCTGCGTCCCCCTGAGGGGTCTGGAGAGAGGGGAGCAGGCCCTGGTGCAGGGGGTACCCAGAATGAGCTGGGGGCGGGAGGTAATGATGAATCAGTGACAGATGACATTACTGACGAGCTTGTCAGCTTGAGCTATGGATCGTTCTTAATACACTGCAAAAAACAATGACCTTGACGCATCTGCTATGCATATTAATTTTTAATGGATGCCATCATATCTAGGCCAAGTTTAACCCCC
The DNA here is from genome assembly GCF_963514075.1 of Conger conger. Lineage (NCBI taxonomy): Eukaryota > Metazoa > Chordata > Actinopteri > Anguilliformes > Congridae > Conger > Conger conger. The sequence goes on along the minus strand of NC_083770.1, from coordinate 20,674,294 downwards.
GTGTTTGACCACAGAAATGAATGGGTTGCTATGGGTTGCTATGACCGCTTGTCCTCCAACACGTCATCATCAGAAGAAGCCACAGCCACACACAAAAATGTAGCCTGGCAATATTATAACAGTGCTCAGTTTACCAGCATAATGCAAACATTCAGTGACATCTGCAATAAATCAGGCTTACCACCTAATGGCCTAAGGTGTTTATATGCTGTCATTAACAAACATTGTAAAAAAGGTATTAAAATTAAGTAATACTTGAAGTAAAATTTTAATATTTCATTCTTTATAGTTCGTTTAGACGATTTGAAAGGAGTTATTAAGCATAATTAATTTAGAATGATCAACATCACTCATTGTTGGTTTTAGACCAGAATCATGGATCAATGGAGACCATAGGAAATAGTTGTTTATGATATGTCTTTTGGTCAGTCCTGTAAGATAAACATCTGGCCCCAGGCTAATATAAACAAAGCACTTAGCTCTTTAAATAAGACCTGCTCCCAGCTGAGCCCCAGAAAGAAACGTGATACAGTTGATGGATCGAGTCTTCAAGCGTTCTTGCGTCGAGCGAAAGCGTATACCTGCTTATATTCCCAGAGCGAAGCAGTGCATTGTGGGCCACATTGCTGTGAGGAAGTGTTGGGTTTCTCAGGTTAAACACCCCTGATTTAAACAATGTGTCGACCAAGTGCACTCTCTTCTGCTTTCAGTCAACATGAAACGAAGATAAGAATCCGCAGCACCTTTAAATATCTCATATTTTATTGGTCATTTCCAGGACAAATATGAAGTGTAGTGCAGAATAATACTCCTCCAGAGATTGCCGTGCCGTTGACAAGAGGAATCGTGAGCTATATCAGACTTTAAAAGTGCTCCAGCAGCTGCCTTGTCAGTCTGACTAATACTCTGCTAACATTTTCTAACAATTGATACAGTGCAAGTATTTTTCATTCTGTTCCCAAAACCATAGACAGATGAATCCAGTTAACATGGACTCTCGCTTAATGTCCTGCCACAATTTATATCCTTTTTGTTTAAATGCAGACTTACCATATGTTTCTGTTTCTGCACTAACTCAGTCCTGTTAATGCCACAATTAGATTGACATCCCACAATTTGACAGCATAGATTAGCTGGGTTGGGACAAAACATGTACAGAAAGACCTGAAAAAAAACTAACTTCTATCATTGGAAAACATTAATACACAGTAAAAATCGCATTCATTTCTCGCATGTATATACTGTACTGGTTGGGGCTTCTGGTTGTAACATAACTCAAGCCATGGGGTTGTCTGTGCCAGCCCAGGGATAGAACAGACCACGGACCTGTCATGTTTTTCAAAAATAAGACATCCTTTGCCAAATACAACCTCTCCTACTTTCACTCAAAAGCTGACTAAAATCCAGGGAATATTTAAGAATTAAAAAAGAGAGAGAAAGCTTCAGGCCTTCTGCAGCTCGTATTACAGGTAAAAGCCCAGCGAATACAAGTGTTTCATTACAGCTACTGCAGTATTAACACATCCCATGACAGCAGCACAGGCAAATGCGTAAGCGTTGCCGGTGCAAAAAACACACACACATTACAACAACTGTGTAACCTGACCCATAAACACTGATGTAGTCCTTGCTAAACGGAGCAACTAATGAGATCATCACACTTAAGCTAGCACTGCACCATCATCACAAAGCCAGCAGTCAAAGCCATCGGATATACTGTAGCCATTATGGCATCAAGGCACGGCAGCATGCTGAAGAGGGGGAATTCCACAAACCCGTCGGATAATCACAGCCAGCGTACGAGGGCTCTCTTCCCTCAGTGAAGACGGGTTCAACCGAGGGACACAAGCGTGGCCCTGTTCGCTGTGTGGCCCCTGAGACCCCGTTTATTGGAGCCTTGTTTTTGTGAAACCCTCCTCTGTTCTTTCATCAGCTTCCCTTTGCTCTCCACTGAAGCATGGAGGAAAGGCGGTCAGATGCAGGTGCTGCCGTCCCGTTGTCAAAACCAAGAACTTCCCCGGCCCAAAAAAAAAAAGCCCAACACTGACCGCTATGAGTCTGGCTCGGCGGTTGTGGAGCTGAACACCATGTTCGCATTCACGCCAACATTGGTGTCATGGTGGTATTCCCATAATCTCGCTAACGTGATAGCAGACACCAAACCAACATTGTTATCATTTATGTAGCAACAAAAATATATACATCACAGGATGCCCGGATGGTGCTCGAGTTCGCTTTTCTGCGCTATTCCCTACCATGCGGTCATACGCCAGTACCCTGCCAAAAGATGGCACAGTATTGGCCGTTTGTTATGAAATAGTCCATTTGGACTTCTGTGATTATTATTTTTTTCCTTTCTTTTTTCCTCTGCAGCTGTTAAAAGCTCTTTTTATACTCAGTCAAGACTGATACCAGCACCATGATAACAGTCTTTGATTAAGTCCATCTGGTTCATGCAAAGACATTAGTATGTCAACCATCGTTTTGCATAACATTGTTTTAAGTGAAGTAAGTCATTAATATGAATAAAAGTGCTTGTGTGTATTATCAAAAATTATGGTTGATTTGTCAATGTCTTTGCAAAAACAAAACAAAAATGTCGTTTTTTGTTTATATTTTAAATTGAAAACATGCATTTTGATTTATATCGGTAAGGACAGATGATTGACTTTGGAATCAGTGCCTTTGATCTTTTTTCCAAATGTGAACTTGAGTGTCTAAAAGGTGTTGCACATTTTGAGAACACATGTTCCAGATGATTGCAGGAGCTAGTGTAAAAGCGGTTTACACTTGGCCTGACAGCCTGCTGTGTAACTGATAGTTTGGTATTTCTATATGTAAAAGGTGCTTTATATTGATGAGATGAGCTTCTTTGCAGCCTTCGTCAGGAGAACACCACATTATGCGAGAACATTCTGGAATATTCTACCATATGGCCAGGCCACCAAAAGACCCTAGGATGACAACTTTCCCAAACTGGGAAAACACAACCTCTATATGATTTGCTCACAATAGTAGTTAGTCCAAAACTATATTGATATCAGCCCTTTGAGAGGTAAATAGCTGATACAAAAAATGTCAAAAGCATCATAGCTGCTCAGTCCAGAAAGGGATCGATATGAATAGTTGAAACTGCTGTGGGCCTGTGTGAGAGGACAGATCTCACTGACATGGACTGGTGCAGAAGTAAACGGCAGGGGTGGTAAACAGGAGGGTGTAAAGTCAGGAGTAGCAGGGCAGCAGCAGGCGTGAGAAGCAGTCAACGAGATAAACAGACCCACACCAGCAGATGTAGCCAATTAAGGCTGTTATCTTTATCCTGGCGGCTTTTTGTCCTTCCCACCGCTCTAAGGACAGGAAGACAGGTGCCAGAAATGTCACCTCCCATAAAGACGGGCGGTGTCGCGTTTCCCGGCTAATGGGAGAGACGTGCCCAAGCCACGGCACGGACATTTGTCTGTTACCTTTGCTTTTTCCCCCCTTTTTCCGTTAATGATGTTCATGATATTTACTACACGACTTATTACACGATTGATCCACAGATGAATAAAAGTGAGAGTAGGGGTGAGATTGCAGGAGGACTTCAGCTGCTGGCTCAGTAGGTGTTACGGGCGTGGCGTGGCATCCGTGTTGCGCTAAGCCCTCACCTGCAGAGGGGAACACTTTGATACCGTTGAAGTTTTGGATCGAGGGACCCCAGGAGCGTACGGAGACCGGGGTGTCCGACATCGTCTCTGTGTCTAAACCGAAGTGGCGTTTTCGGGGGCCGAGGCGCAGCTTGTCTCTCATCGTGTTACATGAAGCAGGGGTAAGAAGAAGGCACCTGCCCCGCTAATCTACCAGGAGGTCTGAGAGAGAGGGGTAATGTTCAAATGAAATTCACCGTAAAAACCCTGACACGGGCCCGCAGGGGTAATGGAGCTGATCCTGATGTGTCGACCCGAGCACGGAGCCCCAGTATCACACAGGGGCCGGCCGCAGCTACGCCTGTCTCTCAGAAACACGGCTGGCTCAGGAGCCAGAGATGAGAGGAGAACAGGAGGCACACACACACTCACACACACTCATACACACATACACACACACACACTCACTCACACACACACATACACACACACACTCTCACACACACACACACACACACACTGTCACACACACACACACTCACTCACACACACACATACACACACACACACACTCACACACACTCACACTCACATACACACACACACACACTCACACACTCACACACTCACACACTCACACACACACACACACACACACACACACACACACACACACACACAAAGCCCCACTGACCACCTCCAGCCCCCTGCATATCTGCCCCATCATCTTCAGAGTTGAAAGTGGCGGGTGGGAGGTTGTCAAAGGCGTGCCAGCAGCAGCGAGACAAACGGGACTGTAGCGCAGAATAAGGAAAGCCATGGGGGGGCGGAGGGGGGCGGGGGTGGTGAGGAGGGCGGGGGGCATCCTCTCGGGAGCTATCCATCTTCTGGAAGAATCCTGTGAACCGCTTTTAGTATCAGGTGCATCATCTTGAGAAGCCATCTGACATTCCAGGCGGAATTAGTCTGAAATTCCCACATTAAACGCGCCGATGCCAGGTGGCTGGCCATTATACGAGCACGCTGTGTAGGACTAAAAGAGCATGTCTCTGACTGGAATGCTGGGGCAATCCCAACACCGCAGCTCATCCTTTTTACTTTAACCATGGACAACTTTAAAAAATGCCATCTCTCAACAGGGATACATTCTTCATTCCACAATCCAACTTTATAACAAAGGGGGGGGGGGAATGTGTTTTTTTCCTATCATACTTCTTGACATGATTTCCATAAGTTGTCTTTTTTGATATCTTATTGTTTCTTCAGAAATATCAAGATGTATTATGTCCAATATGGCAAAAAATCACACTTGCATAGTTTCTTTGAACATCTTCATATGTTACAATGCCAGTTTAATGATTCATTGATGGTACAGTTAGAGCCAGTTTCATAGACACAGATTCATCTTAGTCCTGGCCTAAATTTGGCTTTGTGTTGTGAATCTCCATTCAAACTAGGACCAGGCTTAATTTGTGCCTGCAAAACTGTCCCATACCTGCAGAGTTTAGACCTAACCTATGGCAAAATATATCTCTGATTTTATAATGTAGATACTGTTTTATTCATAATATAATGTAAATACATGAGCATTAAAAATGATCTTAAAATAAAATCTTGTGAATTTCACTGCAATAATTTCATTTCAATAATTCATTTGGCATCTCTGCTAATCGGTTTATTGAAGATCGGTCACCCACAAGTGTTTTGGTTTCTTTCTTTCATCCACTCTTTCGTTCTCTCTCTCTGTTTCTCTGGGACCTTTCAGCGTGACAGACTGTGGGTTCCTGCGAGCGCTAGCCCAGAGGGCTCCGCTCCTCCATGTGTTTCTCTTTGGCTACAGCGCCGATGTGGTCAGACACTTGTTAAGTGCGGTATGTGAGGGCCGTGGTCTTTGGGAGGTTTCTCCTCCAGGTCCGGCGTTTGACACGGGGCCCTCACAGAAGACCAGCAGGGAGGGGTTATGCACTTAAAGAAGAGGGAGGGGGGAGAGGTCAGGTGAGGGGGGAAGGTGCAGAATTAATGGGGATATGCAGGTTGCTATGAAACATGATTTTTAAAAACATAAAGCGGATCTACGAGGAATTCCATATGTGCATTTTTTCTTTTTGGTTTAGAATAATCTTTACATTACATTGCATTAATGGCATTTGGCAGACGCTTTTATCCAGAGGGACGTACAACAAAGTGCAAAGTGCATACCCATAACCAGGGATAAGTGCGCTGAAAAACCCTAGAGGGAAGTACAATACAATCTGAAGCAGAAATATCATTCTTTTTTATTTTAGGAACACCATGATAAATTAATATGCGGTACGGAATGCTGATTATAATTTGTATCATTTTCTTGTTTTTTTTATATATAAATATGCTCCACTCTTATATGATTCAATTGAGGCCAACCATATATAACCTAGTACTGTAGCCTAACTGACATAGAGAAATCGCTCCTCTCCATAAAGTAACTCCCATCCTTTTCCTCAGCCTAACAGCCTGAGACTATATTACTGGCTGCAGTCTCACCAATCGCATTTGAAGAGCTGACACCCAGATCGAATCCGCGTTGTTCCATAAAAAACCTATTATTTATGAGCCATTACCAATGTTTTCTTTTGCTTGAGTTTTGGAGGGAGCCTAACAAAGTCATTTTCTATGCAGAAATTTCTCAGGGTTCCTTTAAAAAAAGAAAAGAAGGTAGAAGGGAGCTTTGAACACCAGATGCTGGAGCAGAGATGGAAACTGAAGAGCTCAACGCGCTCATCCATCTTAGCCTGTGTGAAGGCTACGGCGGAGAACGAGGATTACACAGACACCGAGGGAATTTTTCATCACACCCAATGAATCATATCAGATAGCAGGTTACATTTTATCCTTTGAGAGTTGGTTTTATCTATCAATAATGGTAAAAGATATCACCCCACCCCCCTTTCCTGGCTTTGCCGCGTTTTGCCCTGGTTACCAAGAGAGCGGTAAAGTCTAAGAGTTCTGACACTCCATGGACGGTGGACAGCAGGCAGTGGCTACCTCTGGCAGATAGTCTCTAAGAATTCATGGAATAATCAACAACTGTATAACTGAAGCCAGTGTGCAGATTGAGATGTAAGGTGATATCTCATAAAAAGCGATTTCTGACGGAGAGCTGCATCGAAGCCCAGGGCCATCATCTGATATTCTGGCATTCTGCATATTGCTTTACAGTTATTTCGCTGATACCTTTATCCAAAGTGACTTACAGTTTATTAGACCAAGCAAACCCCCATGAAGCAATGTGGGGATGAACGCCTGCTCAAGAGCCCAACAGCTAGGCGGATCTTATTGTGGCTAAACCAGGGTTTGAACCACAAGCCTTTCGGGTCCCAGTCATGCACATTATGTAAAGTCTTACTTCTTAGTAATAGTTGACAGTAGGTGAATTTTTAAACCAGCCAGTAAGAATCAACAAGCTATATGTGATGTATGCCTAGTATGGTTTCTCCCAAGTGTCCAGTGTCACTTCAACTCTAACAGACTACACATGGTTCCAAAAGGGACCACATGCACTCTGTAAGACTTTATTTAACACTGAACATTTTACTGTGTACAGACCCACTGCTGGATCACACTACGGAGAGACCCACTACAGGATAAAGACACTCTGTGCACAGACCCACTGCTAGATACAGACACTCTGTGTAGAGACCCACTGCTGGATACAGACACTCTGTGTAGAGACCCACTGCTAGATACAGGCACTCTGTGTAGAGACCCACTGCTAGATACAGGCACTCTGTGTAGAGACCCACTGCTAGATACAGACACTCCGTGTAGAGACCCACTGCTAGATACAGGCACTCTGTGTAGAGACCCACTGCTAGATACAGACACTCTGTGTAGAGACCCACTGCTAGATACAGACACTCTGTGTACAGACCCACTGTTGGATACAGGCACTCTGTGTAGAGACCCACTGCAGGATGCACTGTGGAGAGAGAAGCAATCAGAAGCTGAGATGGGGCTCTCTCACCTCCGCACAGTGGCAGGTCTTAGAGGATTCACATCACCCTAATGAGCACATAATGGCTCTTTCCTGTCACCTGCTGCCGTAACCACGGGTGACCTGCTCTTCCCTGCAAAAAAGTGCAGCCTTCTCTTTTTTTGCTTATAAAATAAAATAAAATACAAAACTATATATATATATATATATATATATATATATATATATATATATATATAACTAGAACTAGAACTAGAATTATATACTATATGCTATAAATATATGTATATACATACATACACACACTATATATAAAAATGGAGAGAGAGAGAGAGAGAGAGAGAGAGAGAGAGAGAGAGATTTGACATTTGCCAAGTCAAAATGTTACTTTTTCTCCATTCCAGATCTATTTTTCCTTACTGTTACTGAAATTTGTGGATGGCCGTCAGGAATAGAAAGCTGTAATAAACAACGTTGAACATTTCTGGCATGAGCTCTGGCGCAGTGTATCGTATCTCGTTGCACTTCTGCAAGTGAGAATAGAGAATACACGAGTTTAGGGTTTGACCCAGTGTGAATGTGCGGTGACCGGCTCGCTGGATGCATCCTGAGCCCGATCCTGATCCATGAAAAAAGGCTGTTCTCCCAACGAGTCTCTCCGGACCGCCGCGCCGCATTTCAGCCGCTTTAAACTTATTTTTACATCTTTCCGTTCATATTTTCCAGGAAGGATATCAATTGCCAGAACGACAAGTCTATTCCAATGATTTTCAATGCACGCGTAGACCCATGATTAAAAAAAATAATAATAATAATAATAATTTAATTATTTATTATTATTATTATTATTATTATTATTATTATTATTATTATTATTATTATAACAAATATATGTGGGGGTTTTTTTGTTTTGTTTTTTGCACCATTCTCTGAAAACTCTAGAGACTGTGTGAAAATCCCCGGAGATCAGCAGTTTCTGCCCTGTCTGGCACCAATAATCATTGCACGGTCAAAGTCACTTAGATCACATGTTTTCCTCATTCTGGTGGTTCATGTTAACATCACCTGAAGCTCATGATTTTATGCATGGCTCTGCTGCCACACTATTGGCTGATGAGTCAATCTCATGAATAAGTAGGTGTACAGGGGTTCCTAATAAAGTGCTCAGTGAATATATATATATATATATATATATATATATTCAATTTCAGATTTCTTTACTATAGCCTAAGTGTCATTAGCCACCAGTGACTCGGAACACGTTTTTCAATAACATATTTTTTTTACTTTTAAGAGACCTAAGCTAGTTATATTAAAGTTACAGTCTATTTCCATTTCCTCAAGAAAAGTGTTTTTCAGATATTGCGTATTCATGGTATTTTGTAAACTTTAACTTTGGCCGTTATATTTCCCAGTCCGCCAGTTCATTGTAAAAACAGCTTTTGGAGAATGGAGAAAACAATCTCCATTTGCAGGACCCCTGCTTCAAGGTCGCTCTCTTAAACTCACCGAAGAATCACGGCAGACCTTGCAAGGAGTGTTCCACGGCATTTACGGCGAGTGGAAGTATTAGGAAGCTTATCCCATTGCGGGAATTCCCATGAAATCTGTAAATATTTATTTCATTTGTTCTCGATTTGCAATTAGTCACGGACCGCCTGATCAAAGGGCCGGGCGGCCGGTTGCATGTGAACCCGCGTCCCTGGCAATGACATCCGCAAAGCAGAATGAAATATGAAATATCAAGTTTCCGCGGATGTGTGGACTTGTAAAAAATCTGAAAGAATAGGAGGATTTTCACACCGGGTAACGTGAAACATTTGGTGCGGATTGTCGGCCTCTGAAGAGGACCAAACGAGAGCCAAAATCTGCCTGGCAGTAGAATAGAAGCAGGAAAATGTTAAAACAACAGCAGTGACTGAAACCTATTGATTTAGATGTCATTACGGTCGTTGCTACACCAGATTGGCTTAGCTATTCCCTCTTGGGGAAACGGGAAATCTGACAAGCCTTTACTTGGAAAAACAACATATTTTGCTCCCTCCTTTAACAACTCCCTGTTGATAAGTGTGGACACTTTGCCAGAAGACAACAGCTTCATATATGTATGTAGGCTAGCCTTAAGTTTCAAAATTTGATGTGAAGCCATTTTATTCCATCATGTAGTCATAAAATAGGTCTACTCTTTTTCCGTGTGACAATTTAAAAAATGTCAGACATAACCTGAAGGAAAATTGGTTCATGGTCATAAACACTGGGTTTTGAAAATAAAATAAGTGCCTGAAAATAATGTTTTTGTACTGAGTAAAGAAAACACGTGTTACCTGCAGTTTATTAATATGCATGCATCCTGAATAGTCTTTCTCTCTATTATTTACATGTGAAATATTCAGTGGGGAGGGAGGAAACCGGATGTAATCACAGGAATGATGTAGTTCCAGAACAGGGATGAAGCACAAGAAGTCTTTCTGAAGTATACCTTGAAAACACATCTGGGATTTAAACACTGAGGCTTTCAAAAGGTTAACGGATCCTTCTGTCTAACCTCTGTACTGAGAGATGAAAGCTATAGTAACTGTTCTCCTTACAGTATTAGCAAAAAGAACATCTGAGCCAGTGGGACACAATAAATTACAAAAAAGCAAATGTCTGTCCTGCTGTACTGCTACTACTAATACTGCTACTACTACTACTACTGCTGCTACTACTACTACTACTACTACTTCTTCTACTACTACTGCTGCTACTACTACTACTACTTCTACTACTACTGCTACTACTACTACTACTACTACTAATAATAATAATAATAATAATAATAATAATAATAATAGTGCCGATGGGATCAAAGTGGAATATAAGGAAGCTAAACACATTAGAGACTGTAGTTCCTAAGAAGTGCCCGAATAAGTGTGTAAATTGTGACTGTACTTTATTTTTGATATTTTCTATGCTGATCCCAGCCACTTGAAGTTTGATGGATGGCAAGAGGCAGCAGCAGAAAACCCAGTGTTGGGTTGAATTAGTTTATCTGAACCAAATGGGTCAGTTTGTCATCCTGCGTCAATGGAGAATAAATGCAGTTTTAGATTACCACACGTCTACCTCCTTCATCTTCAGTAAACATCCAACTGAACCAGACAGTTAGAGAGAGAGAGAGAGAGAGGAGAGAGAGAGAGAAGACCCCACCTATCACCCTTTTTTGGGGGGTGGAGAGAGTGGTGGGCTATGGTTGTAAATCAGTTAAAAAGCTTTAGTCTGAATATTATCATTGCCCACAATATCAACACAACAAGTGGACAATTGACCAAATGGAGAGAGTGTGTGTGTGTGTGAGAGAGAGAGAGAGAGAGAGAGAGAGAGAGAGAGAGAATAAACAAAAGCACCCAGGCCATACCCCCCTCTGGGGTGTGCTTTTCTAAAGTAGCGGGTTTTGTAGCAGACTGAGTGGACTGAAACAGGTGCTGGCAGTAATTAACCCCAATGACTGCATCCGCGTCTTCAAAAGCCGGGGCAAATAAACAGCCTTCAGCGGTGGGAGGACAGGCAGGGGTAACAGAATGTAGCAGAAGCCTGGGTTTATCTCTTTAGCAGGTCTCTGGGGTGTTTGTCATCTCTGGCAAAACAGCTTTTGCAAGGACTGTGGCACATTTTTATTGCTTCCTATGTCTTTCCCATCTGTGGATCCTTATTGTCTGTGTGTGTGTGTGTGTGTGTGTGTGTGTGTGTGTGTGTGTGTGTGTGCATTGGGTGAGTACTTGTATGAGTGTGTGTATGTGTGTGTGTTTGCGTTGAGTGTGAGTGCATGTATGAATGTGTATAAATGTGTGTGTATGTGCATCTGTGTGTTTGGTACGTGTGTGTGTGTGCTTTTGGAGTGTGCATTAGGTGTATGTGCATGTATGTGTGTGTGTGTTGGGTGTGTGTGCATGTATGAGTGTGTATGCGTTTGGGGTGTGTGTGTGTGCATTGGGTGCATGTGTGAGTGTGTGTGAGTGTGTGTACATTGGGTGTGTGTGAGTGTATGAGTGTGTAAGAGTCTGTGTGTGTTGGGTGTGTGTGCGTGTACGAGTGTGTGTATGAGTGTGTGTGTGGGTGTGTGTGTGTGTGTATGAGTGTGTGTGTGGTGTTGGGTGTATGTGAGTGTGTGTGTGTGTGTGTGTGTGGGTGTATGTGTATCTGTGCATTTGGTAAGTGTGTGTGTGCATCTAAGTGTGTGTGTCTGGGTGTGTGCATATGAGTGTGTGAGTGATTGAGCGTGTGTGTGTGTGTGTGTTAGGTGTGTCTGCTTGTATGAGTGTGTATAACTGTGTGTGTATGTGTATTTGTGTGTTTGCTGTGTGTGCGTGTGTGTGTGTGTGTGTGTGTGTGTGTGCGTTGGGGGTGTGAGCATGTATGAGTGTGTGTGTGTGTGTGTATGACTGTGTGTGTGCATTTGGTGTGTGTGTGTGTATGAGTGTGTGTGTGTGTGTGTATGGTGTTGGGTGAGTGTGTGTATATGAGTGTGTATGAGAGTGTATGCGTGTGTGGTGTTGGTGTATGTGTGTGTATGCGCGTGTGTGAGTATGTATGCCTGTATGAGTGTGTATGAGTGCGTGTGTATGTGTGTGTGTGAGTGTGTGTGTGTATGTGCATGTATGAGTGTGAATGAGTGTGTGTGTGTGTTTGGTGTGAGTGTGTATGAGTGTGTGTGTGCGTGTGTGTGGTATTGGGTGAGTGTACATATATGAGTGTGTATGAGTGTGTGTGCATGTGTGGTGTTGGGTGTATGTGTATGTGCGTGTATGAGTGTGTATGAGTGTATGTGTGTGGTGTTATGTGCATATGCGTGTATGTGCGTGTATGAGTGTGTATGAGTGTGTCTGAGAGTGTGGTGTTGGGTGTGTATGTGCGTGTATGAGTGTGTATGAGTGTGTCTGAGAGAGTGCTGTTGGGTGTGTATGAGGGTGTCTGAGAGTGTGGTGTTGGGTGTGTATGAGTGCATATGAATGTGTCTGAGAGTGTGGTGTTGGGTGTGTATGAGTGTGTGTGAGTGTGTATGAGTGTGTGTGTGTGGTGTTGGGTGTGTATGAGTGTGTATGAGTGTGTATGGGTGTATATGAGTGTGTATGAGTGTGTATGGGTGTGTATGAGTGTGTATGAGTGTGTGTGGTGTTGGGTGTGTATGAGCGTGTATGAGTGTGTGGTGTTGGGTGTTTATGAGTGTGTATGAGTGTGTGTGAGTGTGTATGAGTGTGTATGAGTGTGTGTGGTGTGTATGAGTGTGTATGGGTGTGTATGAGTGTGTATGGGTGTGTATGAGTGTGTATGAGTGTGTGTGTGTGTGTGGTGTGGACACACAGCTGTTTCAGGTGAAGCGTCGTGGCTCTGCTGTCTCTGTCGGAGTCTCACTGCTCCCCAAAATCATTAGTCAGACCTGACAGCGCGAGGCTCACTTTCACAGCCGGCTTTGAGAGAGTGAAAACCGAGCCCTCTTCTAAAAACCCAAATCCTATGACTCAATGGGGAATCAATATTCAGACCCCGCTTCGCTGGACCTGAGTTATGCCAGACCACTTAAGAAGGGACGGGGACGCGGACACTGGCAGGTCGGGGCTGAAGATGGGAAATGGTTGAGGCCTTCTTCTCCCTCGCTGTCACAGGCTCTGACAGGCGGTGACAAATCCCGCCTGCTCATCATCGCTCAATCATTACGCATCACGGGACAGTGCCAAGGTGTTCCGTGAGTGTCCCCCCCACCTTGAGACGCTGTTCTTCTCACCTAGCTCGATGGAAGGATGTTCACCACTGGTGTGTGCGAAGATCCATGCCCACACCGCGCCCAACCGACTGTCCCACTCAGTCTGGAAATTTACTGGAAATTTCCGTTACAAGCCAAGCTCCATCTTCTTGTCTGGGAAGATTTAGGACTGAAGGCTAATGAGACTCTGCTGGGACACACCGTTCTCAAACATCACACAGCCCTAAAGCTCCTTATTGCAAGGGATGATGTCATCCATTTTATAACACCAAGATTCACCAAAGTATGGCCATTAGGCCATTATAAGCCATTATAAAAATATTGATATGGCTACATTTAACAGACAAGGCTACGCTAGACGAAGCACTGTATAATACACTTAATATATGTTTTTATAATCATGAGGGGATAAAAACTTTTTATCAGTTTTGGCTGGCATCACTCATGACACAATCAGGAAAACTGAAAATCCGCTGCAGGCAAATTTATTTGAAGAATAAAAAAGACTTATATTTTACTTACTTATACTTATAATATTTCACACCACATTCAAATGACTAAAACATACCATATGTCATTTCGATCATTTTTTTACTGTTTGAGAGCCGCTTTTAAGAAGCAGGCATGGGTGCAGTAATGATGGAGGGTAACGTGGGGGACAGTGGATGGTTATCATTATCTACACACAATTTGTTCTTATAACTGACCCAAGACTGCAGAACCACCTCAGAAGAGAAAGCGAACGCTAACATTTGTTAGCCACGCGATTCGGCAGCGTCCTGCCCGTATGTGTCCAGAGGTCCTTTGATGATGCTGTCTCTAAGTATATCAAACGCCCCTCTGTGTGCCACACAACCTGTCTCTCTCTCTCTTCCTCACATAAATTACTTCAATTAGGACACAGCGCTGGAATCACTCAATAAACGTATGATTCACTCGGAGCTGACCTGTGGAAAAAAACATTCCTTCCAAGAAGGGCCTCACGTTTTAACCAGCTGTGTTGTTTTATTTCTTCCTCCGAAGTATGATGTTCGGAGAGTTCTGTCAGCCTCTCTTTGATATGACTCAGAGAGGATATGGGAATCAACAGCAACCATTTCAACATGTGTCTAATCAGCCCAGCCAGAACTGCTGAACCGGAGACGTTCTGTTTCACTGTGACATCTCCGTGTCTGTTCTCGGTTTGTGTTTTCCAAATTAGAACGGCTTTCCTACTGCAGGCATATCACCATTCTTTCCCTGCCTCATTGCAGTTATTTAGCTGATGCTTTTTAACCAAAGCCACTCACAGTTGAGTAGACTGAAAAGGGGCTCATCCCCCCTTGAGGAATGTGGGGTTAAGGGCCTTGTTCAAGGGCCCAACAGCCCAACGGCTGTATCTTATTGTGGCTACACTGGGGCTGGAAGCACCAACATTCCAGGTCCCAGTCAAGCACCTTAGCCACTTTGCCTGAAGAGAAGCAATCAAAAAAGAGTATTCAAACACAGCTAATTAATTAGCATAAATTCAAATTTGAGAAATTTTGAAAACAGTTTTCAGCTCCAGTCAAAGACTCTACCTCTTCAGGTGAGACTTGTTTTGTTTGCTGAAATATGTTTTGCGAGTATGAGATATGAAGGGTTTGTATATCTCTGCAGGAGTAATAACCATGAAGCCTTATCCTTCTGCATCTCCCGCTGATGCAGAGCGATCTGTTTATGTGATTGGCTCTTTCATGTGGCTGAGGGAGGTTAGAGATGGGGGGGGTCTCCCTAACAACGGCAACCACTCCTTCCATCTCTCTCTCTATCTCTCTCTTTCTTCCTCTCTAAATCTTACTTGTTCTTCTTCTCTGTTCTTGTGCCTCTCTTCCCTGAATAACAAAAACATACAATAAGTGATGTGTTGTCTCTCTTTCTATCTCTGTCTGTCTCTCTGTCACTCTCTGTCTCTCTCTCTATCTTGCTGTCTCCCTCTATCTCTCTCTGTCTCTCTCGCTCTCTCTGTGTAACTCACTCTGTCTCCCCCCCCCCCCCTCTGTGATGGTTATCTCTCTTTCTCTCTCGCACCCTCCCTTTCCCTTTTGGCTCTGGAGATCTACAGCCGCTTCAGATGAAGTCAGATTTGTTCCAGTGTGAACTTGGGCAGACATACAGTACTCAGTGATGTTTATACTTCTCTAGGTAAACTGAAGAACACAACAGGGGAAAGTGCTTTCCAGATAATTCATCTCTCCCAAAAAAATTTACCAAGCATCAAGGTTCCAACCTTGGCACACACTTCAAATACCTTTATTGTAAAATCACTGCATAAATCAATGTTGGCGTAACGTTCTGTAATGGGAACTCTTTGTATTAAATCTTGCTTTATTAGTACATATTGTGACATATTATTCCAGTCATTCAAACAACTTCTGACGCCAGTAATTGAGTTGTTTTTCGCTCAACAAATCATTCTGCTAGAAGAAATCTATCATATGCCTGTGTATCGGTGTAACTTTTTTTCAATCCATGCCAGAAGAGAGCTACATTTTTATTTTTGTTGTGTTATTTTGTTGCCATAGTAACTACACAGATATTTTGTGTGGTGAAGCCACATATTGTTGGAACTAACTCTCATAGACAGACACACTTAATCCAAAATTGGCAACTCTGTTAACGTGTGTGTGTGTTTCCCAGTTCAGACGTGTGAGAAAGCAACATGGGAGCGATGCGTGTGCGGTGTTTACACTGAACATAAAACCCTCAGAAGCCTGTCAGAGCTTATTCTGCCCAATTCAGAAAGGAACAAGAGCAGATAGATACAGGTACAGGTAGGACAAGTCGAAGGCGGCGTATGAAGACTAAAGCAATAAACAAAACCTCATAGTGAAGATGAGTCAGACTTTTTTGGTTACGACTTTCAGATCAAACAATCCTCCAGGACTTAAAGCACAAAGCAAGCTATGATTAATCATTTTTGTCACTGTCTATACATACAATAAATAGAGTACAGTGAACCCAGGATGGATTTAGGGGATTTATTGAGCAAAAAAAACAGCGCATTCAACCTCCACAGTACAACTCAGACTCAGAGTACACATGTGAACAAGTCCAGTAGCAAATGTATTAGTTTGTTTTTGTAGAGAGGGGTGATGAATGACTTTCAGTTGTGTAAATGTTCTTATTTGTGTCTAATGTCATTGTTGTGCAGCTGTGCAGGGATTAAGGTTCTGGGTAAATGTGACACATACTGTTTGATGTGCAAACAAAACAACCTTTCCCCCGCCTTCCAGCGCAGACTGACCTCACGGGCTGAAGGAAAGTAACTAATGCACGGAAAATCCCAGGAAAGAGCCTCGTTCTATTCTCAGTAACATGGTGTTATTACTTTATTTATCATCTTCTTGAGCATATTTCTTCAAAAAAGAACACAACTGACTTGTTTGGTTGGATATACTGGACCGATCTTTTACAAAATGCCTTCCAGGTACTTTCATGGCATGTCCAACCAAACACCTTTCCTGGGGTTGATTTTCAAATGCTTGCTAGCTCTGTGTTTTTTCTCTGGAAAATGGTGATTTCATTTCAGTCCTCATTTTGAGTGATGAGCGTAAGATTAAGGATTGTGAATTTCCTTAAAAAGAGCCCCACGTGCCCTTTTAAGTAGCTCACACCTCCCAGTGCAGTGTCAGAGACTGAATAAAGCTCACTTCATCTCCGGAATGATCCATAACTGCCCTCTGCTCTGTCTGCTAAACTCTATTCAACCACGCCAGTAAGCTGGATCATGGACAGGGACTTTTCGCTGGGGTCAGAAATCCGATAAGTATTCCTGCGTGGCTTTCTGTAACACAAGCCTCTATGGCAGACTGGGAAAGCATTTGCATGCAAAACAAAAAATTAATTCCCCATTTCCCATGGTGCCATTAAGACTTCACAGACGAGTGAACTAGCTGACCTTGACTCATCCACAGAGTTTTGCTTCCATTTTTTTTTTTGACAAGGTAGCGAGTCTCGTGAGCTTAATGCAACTTGAGTTTTACTTTCCTCCAAGGTGCTGACAGCCAGCAGGAATCGAGCCCTCTCCCCTAAATGTTCTCATAATGCCTGACTGGCAGCAAATATAACTCACTCCATCCCACGTCCTGCATTACTCTGTATACTCAATCAAACCTTGGCCCATCAAAGCCTGTATTTTTAACCTGTTTTTGTTAAACCACATGTTTTCAACACAAAGGACACTTCATATCCCATATATAAAAATATTTCATATTTTTGTCCAGTGGCTAACAGTGTACAGCCCAGGTGTCAGTCCTGGACAGTTGCAGTGTCTGCTGGTTTTCGGGTTGTTCTCAGCACCAGTTATTCATTTAAGTCATCGACTGGCTATGGAATCCACACACCTTTTTCTCAAAACCTTAATTGGCAGCTGATTGAAGGGAAACCTGTAAAATCCACTTGGGAATTTAGTTTGACACCTCTGGTGTACAGGAATAGCATTGAGATGGTATCCATTTTTTATTTCTGGGGTGACAGTAATATCATTATGCCAGAGAGAATTGTGGGATAGATGAGTCAGCCAGACAGGCAGACATAACTGTCCTGGAGCTACAGGCTACCTGAACCCCCACCAGTCTGCACAGTAACAACACCGCCCCCATTTCATGAGCTCATCGTGACTGACGGACCGACACACGTGACTGTCCAGCTTTTAGATCCATGTGCTGCACACATTCCATTCGGCTGACACACGTGATAGTGTCCCTCTTTTAAACCCCTATGCTGTATGTGTCATTACACAGAGGAGGGTTCAATCTTTTATCACAATGACTCAGGGACATATGCTCGTCATTTTTAATGATACATAAATTAACAGACAAAATTGCAAATGCATTTCAAACACTATATCCAAAAGTGCCAAAAGGCACCTGTATGAAGTTCAATTAAAAAGTAGGATGAAAAGAGGCGGTTGTGTAAATTACACAAAGTGATTCAAATGCATGTGGTTTAAAAAAGACAACAGGAAAGTTTGACATGATACAACACATATGCTTCTTGTCATTCTGTTGCTGTTTCAAAAGTCCATTTGTCAATTATGGGCAGCAACCCTGAGGTGATTTGCAGGGAACAAACAGAAGATGTCTTGAAACCATCCGTTTTTTAAATGTTTGTCTCTGACGCACTGACACATGGCAATAAGATGTTAGTTTGTTTGAAGTTTCTTTTTTTGTTCGAATCTGACATTACGGCTCTTGGACCGGGGGACTCTCTGCACATCTGTAAACCAGCGGAAATGGCGAAATCTTGCATGCCTCTTTGATTGTTACATTTAAGATATCATGTGCGCTACCAGCTCTGCTGCTGCTAAGCATTAAGCCTCCCTAACTGGGGAGCTTGTAAAATACCGCTGGAAACGCTATAGACAGCAGCAGGGAGAAGATGAGGATTCCACATGGCTATCCTCGGAGAGGATAAACAAAAGGATAAGGTGATACACTTTAAGTGATATATTGAGCACATGTGGGATTGAAAAATGAAAAGAAAGGAAAAAAGGATAAGCCACTCCGCTGATTTATTCAAAGCCGCAGAGGCCAGTGTATCCAAGAACAAGATCGGTTCAGTAGATCACATCGCCCTACGTACGGTACAGATTTTCCCCCTCACGTTATCAGGAAAGACCACGGGGTGGGGGAACGCATGTAGTGTCCAGGGATGGACAGAGAGAGATCATAACTGTCTCAGAAAATTAAATAAATAATTATCAAGACTTCCAGAAACAAAAGAAAGCCTCCAGCAGAGATTGATGTTCTCTTTTATATATTCCAATCTAGATTCCAGATTCCCCCAAGTTTTTATAGGTTTCAGAGCATTCCTTCCTGTACTGTAGTAATCCCTGGATGGAAATAGCAGCATCATCCTTACCAGGTTCGATCAAAATAATGGCATTGACTCCACTGAGCTCCCTTATCTAAGCCAAATAACCTCCCAAGAGCAACGTTTCCCAGCCTGCACTGGTAAAATCCCAAGAGTATTGCATTTCATAGAGGAAGAATGTGTTTATCCAAGGTTATGGGCATAGAGTAGATTTACACCTTCTTTTACACAGAGACCAATGGGGTTTGTGTCCATGGGAGTCGAGCTTGTGGAACGGTAAGTCCATTTGGACTACGAGGTGCACCCATATCTTGAACTTTCAAGGTTGCTAGTTTCCCACACTGCCTAAAAAGGTACAAATGCTTGTCGCAGGGGCCATACCCTTTGGTACTTTAAGTTGTACCACTAGGCAGTAATATATCATTCATTTGTACCTTATTTGCTTGGATAATATTCTCATTTGTACCCAAAGAGAACATTGCTGTACTTTCAGGGTACATTTGTGAGATGTTATCCTTGAAGAGCATGAATGTACCCCCGCTGTCACTGAGAGTGCAGTGAGAGTGGCGTACAGTGATTTGCGCCTCCAGCCAGCCTCAGGCCGTGCTAACTGTGATTGGGGACATGGAGTGCAGGCCATGGGCTTGTTGTGTACACAGTAGCATGGGCACACAGCTTGAAGGCTGGTCAGCACGGCGGGAATGATCAGTGGGACATCGTTCTCCATGGAGAGCCTCGAGACCCATAATGTATCACATCCCAGGAAGGCCACTGGCCGAGCGAGGAGGGCCCGCCCCCCCACTCCCCAACAGGGTTTTCGGCAGTTTAACAACCGCTGCCCCATGGGGGGGTGCGGTAGTGGAGAGGGGGGAGGACACCAAAAGGACAAATAAACTGAGGAGTTACATTACGTGACTCAAATGACAGCTGGGGAGGGGGAGAGTCTATGGACAGCAATGGAGAGGCGATGGGTGGAGAGACCAAGTGGGCCCAATGCTGGTAAAACAACACCGCTTGCCAAGAGGACAGGATGGCCTGTCTTCCCTTTCCAAAGACCAGGATGACTGGGAAAAGCCAGCGTCGACATGCTGGGTCAACGTTACTCTTCACACCTCTCTCCTCCCTTGTTTACCTGACCGGTCCTGTTGGCTTAGACACCCCTGGGTCACACAGCTCCAGGTCACATTAATATTTTGGTAACACTTTACAATACGGATACACTTTAAATGAATTGGCATGAACTCATGTAGTTGTCAACTGACAAACTACTGAGAAGTTCAAATCTGTACAGCTTTCATTTGTTTCTGTATTTATACATCATTAATTCATGTTATTAACTTCATTAACTACTTTAGTCAATGACTATTTATATTGAAATTATAAAAACCTGTTAATGTATTTGCTAATGGTTAACTAATTATAAGTTTATCCTATGATCTGCAAATGTATAAATATTCATGCAACTAATACATTTGTTAGTAGTTAACAAATACATTGACTAATGAAACAAGTGAAACTAATATATTTATGTTTAATCAATTCATGTTAACAACTGCATCAAGTAATGCCAATTCATGTACAATATTTCGCAGTCCGCCTTCGACTGGTGTGATTGTGGTGTGTGATTGCAACAGGTCACTGTGCTAGCCTTTTCCAATGGCCAAAGGTGTGTCCAATCCTGGTCCTGGAGGGACCACTAGATTTCTCACCACCTGAGAGACTTTTATCCTTCAGATAACTGCTGTTGTAATCAACACAGTTACTGTCCCAGATTATGAGATTGTTGCTATCCAAACAAATTTGGAAAACAGTCTCAAGAGAATGTTGTACCCTTGTGCTACAGGTATGAATTTCAGTAATAGTTTCATGCCTAATATTTACTCAGGATATTTTTTATGATGACATGTTTTTAACTCTAAAGCAAAGAAAGGTGTCTCATATCTGCATCTTCACCTTCATTTGTGAAGGAATTCCCATTTTAGAGCAAACTCACAGTAGGTGAACACCACCTTACATTTTCATATAAGCCCATCCATGTTCAACACACTGGAACATCATTCATCAAAGTCGACTTTGGAAGTTTACTTTGGGAAGGGTGTTTGTGAAAGGTTTAGGATGAGGTTTCCTTTCACTTTACATGGTCTTGAGATCCACGGAATAGTCAGGACAAGCAGAGCCGATCTCCAGACATTCCTGCTAGCAAACGGACCTCAGCCCAGTGAACACGAGACTCGAAAGAGATATCACAATGCTCTTTCAGAAAAAAAGAAAAATAAATAAATATAGAACCTGAGGTCTGGAGTGTAGGATAGCCCGTGACATTAGACATGAGGGTGAAAGATATAAACTAAGGAGGAAAACAATTGAGCAGTCATGAAATAGCTCCTCTGTGACATATCAAAGGGGCGTGTTGAAGCTTGCGTTGGCAAAGAAATCTGGAGTCTTTCATTCTCCTCCACAATCGGTCTCTTATGGACCAGCTCCTCCGGCCCGTGTGGACTTCCGTGCCTCAGAAGTTGTAAGGAACTCTACGGCAGCGTGTTTGGGAGGGATAAAGCATCAGGCTTAGGAGACCTGAAGGCCTCAAACATGGGAAGATGAGCCAGGGGATGGCTGACGGCCGAGCGTCTGATTTTTAAACTCAGCTGGTAATCGTACAGTTTTTCATATTTCTTATTTATCTATTTGGCCATAGAATAAACTCTCTCTCTCTATCTGTCTATCTATTTCTCTGAGAGGCAGACAAAGAATGAGCGAGAGACAGAGAAAGAGAGATTTAAAACCCTCTTTATTGAGATATTTTCCAACACAGAAATTACAGAGCGCAAAAAGCTAACCAGCAACAAAAAGAGAGGCAGAGAGAGGGAGACAGAGGCAGACAGAGAGAAACAGACAGAGAGCGACAGACAGAGAGAGAATGAGAGAGAGAAACAGACAGTGAAAGAGAGAGGGGGGGGCAGAGAGAGAAAGAGTTTAAAAGTAATAGAGCACCCAGCTACGATAAAAAAACATCCCAAAAAGATGACATTCATCATCAGCCAGTCCAGCATCCCCCTCTCCTCTCCTCTCTTCCAGACATGACGTCGCTTTGATTGGCAGCCCCGACAAATTCAGGGGGACGTCCGAGCGGGGTCACATGCCACTGGCGAAGAAAGAGTGCGAGAAACAGAAAGAGCGGTGAGGTCTGTTTGCAATTACCCCGTTCTGAGGTTGTGAAAGGCCCGTCACGATGGCTTTCCGCCGACCATTTGACTGTCAGGTCCCCTGCCGAGCCCATCGGGGTGTCCCCTGGAAAGTATGTGTGCCAGAGCCTAGGGTGGAGCCTTCCCCAAAAAACTCAAACCCTCAACTCATACCCCCCCTCCATCCTGCAGCGCTGTGCCCCAGCTGCTGGTGTTAAAGTTCGTGCAGAAGAATGGAGAGACTTCGATGGGACAGGCCATAAATATCCTAGACCTCCAGGGGCCGGGCGAGGAGGAAGAGACCACAGAGTTTTGATACTTATTACAGATGCGCAGAACTTTTTGATAAGGCCAGAACTCAGAGCTTTATACTGTGTGATGTATGCTCTGCTGCTCTCAACCCCGGCAGTGATGAATCATAAGCTCCTGAAATTTGTTTGAGTTTAGCGCAGAGAAGCTGCAACATGCAACATGTGATGCTGAGTTTTACAAAAAGACAAAACTGGTTAGAAAATATATTTTAGAAAAGAACAAATAGATCTAAATAATCAGAGATGGATATCCTCTTTATGGCCAAAGTTAGACATGCAATTGCACTGGAATGGAATAGTAATTTATTAACTATGTAAGATTTGGAGATAAGCAACCTGTTTAGGGGACCCCTCTCTTGGTTTGGAGTCTAACCATGAGAGGGGTCCCCCATGGGATCCAGTAACCACAACAGCTGAGGGTGGGACCCCTCAAACTGGCTCAATCAATGGGATCTTGTTGATTACTGAATCCTGAAATCCCATTGGATGGTTACACTTGTAGTATGAGTCATAAAGGCCTTCAGGGACATGGTAATATCATAATAATATGCAACCGATTTACAAGAGCAAATTATTATATGTAATTTTTGGAAGCTGTGATCATTATCCTTGTAGCTCCACTACTAGATTACTACATTAGTACTTACATTATTTACAATTGGTTTGTTGGTATTGCAAATCACAGCAAGACATGCAAGTGCTCTCTCACTCTGCAAAACATGATGTGCAGACATACTGAGCTCCAGGAGAACGGAGAACTAGAAAAAGTAGCATCCCCAAACTTAAACCAGCAGTAAGCTTACATTTTCTGAATACAATGCGGCTACATTCAGATTCAGAGGGACACAGGTCCTTCAGGCTACAACCAGTATGACGGCAGGCGGAAACCTGCTACACTCCAGCCATTACTGTAAAACATATTTTACTCATCCGTGTGGTAGGAATGAGGAATCCTGTTTTTCCAGCCAATCCATATGAGTCAGCGTTCATCACCATTTCCTACGTCAGCAGAGTTTAATGGGGTCAAGTTTGTTACAAGCAATTGCAGCAATGCATGACGGACTAGTGCAGCTAACCATCCTCAAACACATTTTAAAGGAGGGTGGGTCATTACGAGATGTTTGCTTTTCTCATCAATGAGTCCATTTAATGGCCGTTCCCTGCTCTCTCATCCTCTGTGGTAGTTCCGTGCTTCCTCTGAAAAATACCACAAATATTCCAATCGACGTAAAAATGGGAAAATTGCATTGTTAAAAAACATTTCCTCAGTCTGAAAATCCTGTCACGAAAGGTACAGGCACAGAGGCGGATAGTTAGCGGTAATTGTAAAAGAATGTTGAAATTCGGCTTTGAAAGAGGCCATCGGCATGGCATCGGCCAGAAAAGAAAGAGCTTTACTATTTCCTTTGAAAAGTTGATTCCAATTCATCAAGGAGGCCTCCAAGGGTGTCATATACAATTCCGCCCTTTTTAAACTAAATCTGTCAGACAGAAGCCTTTAAAAAACATCAAATGCGTCAATATCTGCTTACACGTGTCATGGTACACCCCTATATACACTGTAGGCCTTTCCTGTTCGCTCTCCTCCTGCAACACGAATGTGTGCAGGAGACAGGGCAGTTATTCTCCACAGATAAAACGAGAGTGAGACCTGCACACTGTAAAAGACACACATGCTGCCTGGTTTTTCCATCACTGGTCCGATCAACGGAGCATCACATCGCATTGCCATTGGCCATCGGACGGATGGACCATTGAACCCAAACACATTGTTCATCATAAACCAATCATCACCAGAAAATGGGCACTAACCTTTTTATTTTACTTTGCTTTGCATTGAAAGGGAACTTGTCATCTTTTTTTCCAAGTGATGAAACTAAAGCCAACTTATCTGAAAAAACACATACCCAAGACCCAGGAACCACTGAGATCAGGACTACTGTTTCATGGAATCTGGATATCAACAGGCATAAATAATGATTTTGTTTGATGTTGAGCCATTGTTTGAGGAGGAAATTGCCCCAAAGCTACATTATTACAAGGCTTACCCCTTTCTGACAGCCTGAGGAGTCAGGTGTATTCTGGATTCAGAAAAATAATGACAAATGTCATACAGATTGTAAAACCCTGAAGAGATACCATTAACCTCTATGTGGAAGCAGCATCAGAAGGTTCTGGAAAACCCATGCAGTGTGCATTTTGAGTAGATATTACTCATGTCAGCTGGAAAAATGATCTTTCTGAATAACAACAGATTGAGAAACAAACATGTTTTTCACGGACAACGGCAAATACCTGGTCTAAGAGCCAGGGGCTCAGAAAGTAAAAGTCTACCATGTGTTGCATCGACCAGCTGATTCATTTCACAATGCGTACCTCCAGGCTGAAGAAGTGTGCTAGTTAGCAAATCCAGCTGATAAGAACAAAATACTGGGAAGGACTTACTTTCTGAACCAGGATTTTACACTTCTATTTTTTGTTCCTTTGTTTTTGCTTCCAAATAAAAATTGGGATCACATTTTATTTTGATCCCCTGCAAAAGACTGTAAGGTAAACCACTGAGTGTCTTAGTATTAAGCCATAGCCTAGCACTGCCTCCTCCAGATCTTCATTGGCTTTGATTAAGAGTCAAACCTCCGTCAGGACAGCTCTCATTTTAGCCCCAAAAACAAGCGTTTATTGTCTTCAACTGAATCCACGTTCTGTTTGGCTCTCTGTAATGATGTAAGCGACAACATATTGGTCTAGAGAAGTAAACACATGTGTGGAAAGTAACACTGTACGAAAATATTTTATTTAACGACCACAGAGTTCAGCTAAGGGTTAGCAGTCTTTCCGACGGTTTGTTAAGCTGTTCAACATGAAAAGCACGGAGGTGATTATTACCACAAACATATAACTTTAAGTGTTTAATATAAAATATTCCCTTATGTCAGTGTAATAATCGCCCTTCAGAAGAGGTGCCCCTGAGGGTCATATATCGAGGGTGGATCGTAAATCTTTCGCTCCATTACAGTAATCCGTGGCTTCGCCCCGAAACAAAGTCCTGCGCTGGTCTGACCCAAACAGCTGACTCGCACATGTTGGACCCCCTGCTGTTTTTCAAAGGGTCATCTGATAAATTTCTATGGAGCGCATATTTTACGAGGCAGTTAGCTGTACAAATTTATATATTTTGGAGTTTTAAGATAAACGCACGCCTATTCCAGTTTCTTGTGTCACGGCAAAGTTACAGGATTATCTGTGATTCTTGTTTTTAAAGGGGCGGGATGTATCATTGCTCCTTCTCAGAACAATGGATGGAAGCGATGCATTCCAGAAAGGGCTTTTGATGAGACTGGTAGCCATGTGCCAAGAACAGTTTTGCAGGTGTGAATTTTCTCAAGTCCTTTAATAAGCACAATTCTGATTTCAGTCACATTATGCTCAACAGAAAATGACCACTGAACACAAATCCCTTGATCATTCTATATTCCACAATAATTCATTAATTCTACTGTACCATCCAAGAATGTACACTATTACATTGTAATAGTAAACAAAGAGAAAAAATTTAATGATAATCAATTAAGCGTTCTGTGGCATGGTGACATTAATCAACTGGTTGCCATGAAAAAGACAATCATTATTTTCAATGTGAGCTACTTCAATGAATGTCCATTGACTGGTAACAGAAGTTCCCATAGGGACTGCAAATGTATATAGAGGGAAAATATGTCCAAAGGCTTTATCATACTAAATGCATTGCATCCAGTCCAAGCACCTATTATTATTAGAAAGCCAGTAACCAGAGACTATATGGCTGTTTGTACTTGAACTAATGTGTACATGCAAACAGAAATAGAGTGGAAAGTATTGGCATCTCAGCGTAATCCTGGCTTCAGTAATGTCTGTGAACAGACTACAGTCCTGTTTGCATGAGACACAAAGGGAGACGTAGTCATTAAAGCCATGACAGGGCACATTCTGTTCTGAGTGGCAGCACTCCCTTAAGTTTTTAATGGCACCAGGTCTTATACTCGAACGGGGAGACCCCCTGCCTTACACTAACCCTTTAAGGTGTGAGAGGACCAATATATGATGAGGATGTTCTTGATTCTAATGTTGATCTAACACTCACTACGGGTTGAAAACAATTAGTGAAATTAACAAATAATGTTATAGATATGTTTGAGAGATAAGTATAGGACTGTAATGAATTGCTACCAGTCCAGCTGGTTGAGTTGATATTCTTTCTTTAAACTTTTTTTTTTGCTCATTGTCCAGTTTACAGAGACATACTCACAAAGTCAGTTGAACTGTGTGAACCCAATAAAGGAGGCCATCTTGGCTCTGATAGCATTATCTATGGTATGACTGATCCAGTCTCAGGTAGCCTTATGATGGGAGAATAGGAAACCCAGCGGACGACCCACGCCATGAGAAACTACCCGGCCAAGCAAGAAAACCACCTGGACACAGAGAGCAACAAAAGTCCAAATCCTCTCTTCCTCACTGTCAGATATGGTATGGATTAGTTTAGCGCTTTCTGTTTTTTCCCTCCCTTCTTTCCAAGACAGGTCTGAGCTCACTAAATCTTATCACATGCGAGCTGACAGGGCCTCGCACCTAAGCCTTCTCCTTCAAACTGGACGAATTCGACACAGCGCACAAATCAAGATATTTATTGGTGAATGATACACCTCAAAAGATACACAAATCCCTGAGGGTATTAAGATATTTTATACATCTGCTGGAGTTCAGAAGAGTCCTAAAAGCCGTCCGATTCATTACTGTGTGTGAAGGAAACAGCTTAATAGCTGTAACTCCCACTTTATTATAAACATCTTTATTTATTTGTTACCAAATATAAGATTTTTCAGCTAATTTTAGCCAATTATACACTAATATATACAGCATAGCATAACAAAGTATAGTGACATATGGGGAACATGTGGCACATATATCTTTGTAAATAGAGTTTAAGGTGAAACATATTGGTACAATTCAAAGACAGTCTAAATATGTCCTTAACTTTGACTTCAAAGCACACACCAGTTGTACCCTTTCCAGTGCAAATAGCATTTCTTTGATGAATATAGTTTAAGAAAAAAGTAGTAAAATTGGGATTCTGGAGCCAAAATTAAATAAAACATGTATTTTTACATTTACATTTATTTGTGAGTAAAAAAATAAGACTGAATCCAGGTCATAACATCACAATCAGTGTATCAATTTACTGTCACAGACAACGGAGCCAATGAAGGCATCGACTGTACGTGTACCTACCATGAACGTGGTGATGGCTGCCATTTTGTTGATCGACTATGATACTGTAAAAATGAATTGAAAATACTGGCTGGAAATGATCAACTTATGAACATAATTATGAATGGGAGCCTGTACAGCTAAGGTACATGACTGGGACCCAGACGTTTGGTGGTTCAAGCCCCGCTGTAGTCACGATATGATCTGGATTCTGGAGCATGGCCCTTAACCCCACATTGCTCCCCAGGCTTCACACAGTGGCTGCCCACTGCTCCAAAATAGCTCGGATGGGGAGGAAAATGACCCCCATGGGGTTCAATAAAAGTATTACATTAAAAAGATTATTTTTAAACATGATAGTGTCTCGATATCAGCTATGCTTAAAGTATCATTCAACATGGCAAGAGGTGCGTGAACCATGGACAGAACACCAAGTTCCTCAGAAACACACTTGTTCCCAACGTCCCCAACCATAAATATGACACTTCAGGGAAACCTGAGAAGACAAGAAGTATAAACCAGTTTCTTCACACGGCACTGTACAGGAAACAATCTGTGTTTATGAGAAAACACAAAGAATAGCGCACACAATATTGACTAAACAAGGTTTAAAGTGTCACAGTAGCAACGGCCCAGTGTCATTTCCCTCAAGGTTAAAGCTTTGTGTCCATTGTGATGTCTGGGTGCATACCACTTCAATGCCATGTGCTAGAAAAGTCACCTCTGCCTAGCACTCTCTAAGTACCTGCCCAGAGATATGTCCTTCAGGCATATTTTGGTTCAAGATCTGATACAGTGCAGTAATAAATGAATATGTTGAATACTTGCACCTGTGACAATACCCTGAGGGGCTGAACGCCAAATTGTGCAGACTCATTTACCCAGAGTCCTCGGCAGTTCCTGTTTTCTGTAACTATGTCTGGTGGCCTCTCAAGATCTGACCGTTGAGAAATGGAATACAGCTCAGCAGTGTCAAAGCAGTTCCTGTTTCGTCCTAAAAAAAAGACATAAAATCACACTGTTGGGTCTTCTTAACCAACCGAACTTCCACCATAACATATCACTCAGCGAGGGGTGTCACGGGTCACTCCCCAAATTCACTGGGCTGCTGCGACACCCCACAATGCACGGCCCCCAACATAAAATAGCCTCCGTCTGCATTCCTGCCCAACAAAGAGGAGTAGTTTGAACACACACATACACACACACATTGTCTTTGGGACAGTCTTCTGGGAAAAGTGCTGTACAAATAAAATGTAATGTAATTGAATAAACAAGTACATACTGTACACACACACATGTGAACGTGCACACACACGCACGCATGCGCACGCACACTCACACATATGCACACACATGCACGCATACACACACACATATGCACACACACACAGACTCACATGGACACACACATATGCATACACACACACACATACACACAGACTCACACGGACACACACACAACGCTCTCTGGTGCTTGACCCTGCGTGGAGAGAGGATGCCCTCTCTGGGGTGATCAGGCAAAACAGCACCTTGATGATGGATCAGGTGAAGGCAAGGACAGGGATTACATGTCAGCCAATGAGGAGCACTGCGGGTCTGTGCGTGTGTGTGTGTGTGCATGTGTGTGAGTGTGCACGTGTGTGTGTGCGTGTGCATGTGCGTGTGTGTGTGTATGCGTGTGTGATCGTGCCTGTGTGTGCATGCGTGCGCGCGTGTGAGTGTATGTGTGTGAGTCTGTGTGTGGGTGTGTGTGTGAGGGAGATCAGAGAGCCACAGGGCAGAAGTCAAGTAGCCTCTCCAGGCCTCCCCTTAACCCCTGGCCGAGGGTGTGTGGACCCTGATGAGATCCCACCGGAGTGGGAGAGAGGAGCTCTTTGAACAACACAGCTCTG
The DNA here is from genome assembly GCF_963514075.1 of Conger conger. Classification (NCBI taxonomy): domain Eukaryota; kingdom Metazoa; phylum Chordata; class Actinopteri; order Anguilliformes; family Congridae; genus Conger; species Conger conger. The sequence continues at coordinate 20,644,488 of NC_083770.1, read as the reverse complement.
TTTTCCTCCTGTTCGCTGCAGCACAGGAGCTGATAACTCCTTTACTAGCACCACTTTCCCGGGGGAGCCCTGGGCAGTGACCCCAAATCCTAGCAGCCTTGTTAAATCCAGGTAGGGTTACCCCACACAGCCCCAATCACAAACTGTAAATACAGCAAGCCTGTTCCTGGATTCCATTTTCAAAAGATTAAAATAAAACACATAGGTAAATATATTTGTTAAAGGACGCAAAAAAACATACATCTCAATATTTGGTTATATCAAATTTGGTTATATGATTGGCTCATGATGTCCTCATGCAGAAACCTAAGACTTTATATTTATCTATCTAAATATACACACGCTGTTTGGATAAAGGGCATTTGAATACAGTTTTGCTGAGGGATGCAAATGTAGGAGTCTCAAAGTGGATTGATGTAAATTGTCTCAAAGGGACAAGCCCTGTCAGCTCTTAATGTGACAAAATGGCGGGTTATTAGAGTTCTGTAAATATGTGTATGAACATGGTTTTTTTTTTCAGGACACAAAATAATTATAATCATACAAGATGTTCAAATCATTCATTTTTTTGTTCTTTGGCAAACCATCACATGAATCTACAGTTGCTTGGTGTGGTACAATGTCCTTTGAGTAAAATAAGGTATATTATTTTGGGAACAGACTTTCTTTTTACATAGGATTTACATGCAGCTTAGGAATAGCAAATGCCAATGCAGGCACCAGCGGCAACAGAAGATAGTTTTGTTCTCTGATAAAAGCACTGAAAATGTGTCAGCAAAACCGGTTTCAAAATACAATGAAGGACAAATGTATATATAATATATAGGAAATGAATATCTTTCCTTCAATGCCAGGTAACCAGATCTAGTTTTAGACTACAAAGAAAGCCTAAGCAAGGTCAAATTTTAATGACTTACTTATGTTGCAAAGAGCTCTCTAGAGTTCTGTTCTCAAAGTGTTTACACAAATTTGCATAAACACTAAAACAATTTGCTTTTGTACTTGTGTGACTCCAACAAGTCAAATTCTGCCTACAAAGTACACAACAAGAAGAACAATTTGGCAAAAGCAGGACTGCCCAGCCCTGTTCCTGGAAATCTACCAGAGTTTTCCCTCCAACCCAAACAAAACACACCTCATTCAACAGCTAGAGAGCTCACATCATTCAATCTGCTAATTGGTAGAATCAATTCAATCATGGAAAATTGGGGTTGAAACAAAAACCTACAGGACAAAAACCTACTGGACTACAGAAACAGGGTTTGGTAGCATGGGCACATCCTTTATTTATTTTTATTTTACAAAAGACTGAACTTCTCTAAGCCAGTACCATGTTTTGACCAAGTAATGAAATGATACATTTTTTTAAAAGTGAGGGTCCATCGAAATTAGAGTGACGGTGAAAATATAATCAAACTTTGTTTATGTTGGCTTTACTCAGGGTAACTATATTTTCACATACGATTGTACTTATTTACATAAATTCACACTTTCGACATTTATTATCATTTTAACACTTGGATAACGAGCAATGGGGGTTAGATCACACGCACGCTGTCCAAGCCGTTTGTTGAGAGAATGTTTTCTGGGAAAATAAATGGGTTAAACATTTCTTACTACGAACCGCAAACAAGTTGACCTGGCCGTTTCTACCATGTTTGCACTACAATGCCACAGTGGAATGAAGGCTCGGCAATTCCTACGCCTGTGTGGACATACATATCGGCAGATATAGGTGCTAACGATATAAACTCCGGACAGCGTTTCGCCCCGACTGCTGCCTAGCGAATCTGAGGATGGCGAAAGCAGCAGTAAGAGCGCAGCCAGATTTTGGCCCGGCTAAACGCCGATTTGCCTGTGCCCTTATCAGCGCATTCAGTTGTCAGGTCGGCGAACACGGTAATTAAGTGCCGCGCACTTGTCAAAAGAGCACAGCTTACACATTTCTTATTGTATTACCGGTTGCCTTTCAGGAATTTGCGCTCCGTCTTCTTTAAAACCCGAATCTGCTGGTGGGGAGGATAAACAAGGCCGCATACCTGCGTAAAATGAATAGGGATCCTATCACTCTTCTTCACGCCCATTGCCTCACAATGCTAAATACTGTATGTGCCATTTATTTTCAAAGTCAAAATAAGGCTGTGTTGGTGACTTTTGTGTTGCAAGGTTGACGTAGAATTCAGCTTAATAGATTTTAATGTGCAATGTATTGTAGCGTGTCATATACCTATGTGCTAAATTACTGGACCGGCAATGTAAATAGAGATAGAACACCTGTGTGTGTAGAGCTATGGAAAAGCCACTGCTACGAAAAATATAAACAGTGCAGTAATATACACTCACTGAGCACTTTATTAGGAACACCTGTATACATACTTGTGATTATCTAATCAGGTAATCGTGTGGCAGCAGAATCATGCAGATATGGGTCAGGAGCTTCAGTTAATGTTCGCATCAACCATTAAAATGGGGAAAATATGTGATCTCAGTGATTTCAACCATGGCATGATTGTTGGATAGATGGGCTGGTTTGAGTATTTCTGCAGAGTTTACTCAGAATGATGTGAAAAACAAAAGAAATTCCAGTGAGTGGCAGTTCTGTGGACGGAAACACCTTGTTGATTAAATAGGTCAACAGAGAATGGCAAGACTGGTTTGAGCTGAAAGAAAGGCTATGGTAACTCAAATAACCACTCTGTACAATTGTGGTGAGCAGAAAAGTATCTCAGAATGCACAACACATTGAACCTTGAGGCGGATGGGCTACTACAGCAGAAGACCATGTTGGGTTCCACTTCTGTCAGCCAAGAACAGAAAGCTGAGGCTGCAGTGGGCACAGGCTCACCAAAACTGGACAGTTGAAGACTGGAAAAGCATAGCCTGGTCTGATGAATCTCGATTGTGTAATGGTGTGTCAATCATCGCTTGAATGGCACAGCCTATTTGAGTATTGTTGCTGACCATGTGCATCCCTTCATGGCCACAATGTACCCATCTTCTAATGGCTACTTCCAGTATGATAACCGGATCTGAATCCAATAGTACACCTTTGGGATGTGGTTGAGATTCACAGCATGAATGTGCAGCTGACAAATCTGCAGAAATTGTGTGATGCAATCAAGTCCACAAATCCATGCCACAAAGAATTCAGGCTGTTCTGAGAGCAAACCCAGTGTGAGGATAGTGTTACTAATAAAGTGCCCACTGAGTGTATATACAAGTATTTGGACAGCATTTTTATTTTCTTTTTTTGGCTCCATACTCCAGCACACTGGATTTGAAATAAAACAATGAATGGGGTTATAGTGCAGACTGTCAGCCTTCATTTCCAGCCATATTAGGTGATCTATGTCAGAATTAAAGCCCTTTTTACACATAGTCCCCCAATTTAAGGGAGAAAAAATAATCTGAAATAAAGTCAACATAGGCGGCACGGATGGTGCAGTGGGTAGCACTGCTGCCTCACAGCAAGGAGGTCCTGGGTTCGAATCCCCGTCGGCTGGGGCCTCTCTGTGCAGAGTTTGCATGTTCTCCCCGTGTCTGCGTGGGTTTCCTCCGGGTACTCCGGTTTCCTCCCACAGTCCAAAGATATGCAGGTTAGGCTGATTGGAGAGTCTAAATTTGGAGAGTCTAAATTGCCCATAGGTGTGAGTGTGAGTGAATGGTGTGTGTGCCTTGCGATGGACTGGCGACCTGTCCAGGGTGTATTCCTGCCTTTCGCCAAATGTATGCTGGGATAGGCTCCAGCCCCCCTGCGACCCTGTTCAGGATAAGCAGGTTAGGATAATGAATGAATGAATGAATGAATGAATGAATGAATGAATGAAGTCAACATAAAATATTCTGAAAAAAGTCAGCGTATGTAGGACTTGGTTGAAAATCCTTTACATTAAATGACTGCCAGAAATCCATGCACCTAGCTACTCATAATGCACTGTCTAGTCTGAACTTGCTCATGAAACAGCATTATGTTGTAAAAAGAAAATAGCCAATAAAGCCAAGACATGATGCAACAACACACACGCTTGCTATAAAGCCACTGCTCTTGGTTTAGAATAACATTATAGGAGAATGCCCTGCTTTTTTTGCAAGTCCTGGCATCTGTTGCACAAGCAGTAGAACTCATTCAAATATCAGCAGTGTCAAAAAGGGAATAGTTGCAAATAGATTTTGTTTGATAAAGCATTGGGACAATTAAGCCTGAGAAACTGAAAATATTGAACTTGCAATAACAACATGCACTCTCAGGTCCACTGAAAAATAGTTGATTTTGGCAAGTTTATTTATACATAAACACTTTCCCGTTTGTAAAACAGATTGTAATGAGTCACGCAACCGGTTTTTGATTTGCCTTGGTTTTTGATATTGTCTTGACTATGACCTTAAGTACATTTGTTTTTGCTTTGGTCCTTGCCTGTGGGAACTACAAAAAGACAATTTATTCATCAAATATCACATCTCTACCCATGGCAACTCAATGTGTACAACTGGTTAAATCACAAGTCACATAATTATGTAGGCTAGTATTATACAGGAAACCAATGAAATTCGCTGGGGTGGCATCCCCATGTAAAATCCCTAATTATTAGCTATGGCAATGGTTAATAATGCTACAGGGTGACAGGAGAACTTAGATTGTGAATTATTCAGTTGGACCCAGGACATGAGTCTTCTAGCTCTTTTTCTGTCAAAGGAGACTCACAACCATGATATCTGTGAGCTAGCTTTGGCAATTTCTTCTTCAGTCATAATGCTGAGAAAAAGACATTTAATGCCATATTTTCTCTTTGAATAGTTTCTAATATGAATAGGCAAAAATGACATATCATATTTCGTATTCGTTAAAACCATGGGGCTTCAGTCTTACTGGAGAAGAATGGGAAAAGCCTGCATCCACACCTGTCCTTTTTTTATAAGATTGGAGACCCCTGTTTTTCTTTTGTTTTTTTTTTTGTATTACAGTCATAACTACTGCTTTGCAAAAAAAATAAGAAAAAAAGCTACCCGCCCATGCTTAAGACAACGTGGGAAACACAGCATTCAGTGGGACTGTCATACGAGACAGGTAAGGAGAGACAGATAAGCGTGATTGATATTGCAAGTCTACACTTTGCAAACATGCTGAATTTGACACTTTGGGAATAGATTGAATCTTTTCTGAGAGCATCAGCAGATTTCTATCACAAGATGTTTGCAGCACTGCAATTATTCTCACTGAACTGAAATATATTCAAATCAATATCTTCCCACCAACACCCTCTATAAATAAATATGAGAGATAATGCCTGCCTCTGCAATGGCACTAAATCAATTTTGAGCGCATTGCTATTGTAAGGTTTGATAGAAGGCCACTTGTTCAGAGAAAGGAGTGCTGTGTCTTATTAAAAGCTATGATAACCTACAAATATTGCTGAATTCATAAAGCAACGATTGCATTATGGCGTTGGAAGGTTTGTGGCCTTCTACGAAAGTAAAGCAGGAGGGAATAACATGGTCAATATATTCTTTGGCCCCGCTTTTATAAGCACCTTGGTATGTAGCTGGATTTTATATGCGATCACCCAGAAAAACATATGAGGAGAAAACTATGTCCCAAGCCAATTTTTCCAAGCCAATATTCACCCAACTGAGTGGTGCACTCTTAAATAAAATCTGTTCGGATTTGTAGTCAGATCCTGTCGAAGACTAGTGGCATCATTCACAATTTGACTGTGTTCCCTTTTAATAGTTACTGACAAATGTATTTCATCTAAAATAACGTGCACCCCTGTTATTAAACCAGGAAGAAGTGTCACCGAACGATGCCTATTCAAAGATGCAGTTCCATCCCTCAATATGTGAACATAAATGCCAAGCACACGATTGTTGTATTCCCAGTAGGATTTACCTTGTCTTTCCGATTGCATGTCTTGCTTTACCCCCACGGATCACTGTGTTCTTATTCATCTGAAACCTGTTTGGCTTTGTCTTTCACCACGTGTCTTCAGCTCTCCACATTCCTCTCTGACAGTCTGTTGCTCTATGGAATTAATGGAAAATGCTTTTAAAATGTATATACTACACACAATTTACGACCTTATCATATTTCCACACTGTCAATTGCATCACATCGGTAAAGCACGTACAGATAGATCGAGTAATGAACACGTCTTTGATTTATTTTCCTTTTTTCCAATAATGCGTTTTTTATAGGGAAGTTAGTCTTCCAGGGAATATATCTTACTCATCTGAAAATGGACAATGCCTTACTAATTGTATTTACAGATTTTGTCGTTGATATGCTACCGGTTTGGTGTAACCTTAACCTTATCAGTGTCTGACACATTTTCTTCCCTACCTGTGAAAATTGAATTCGTAAACCTGGATGTTTCAAAGCATAATAAGGGTCGTAGGTAGTTGACATTGGCTGGTTGGCATGTAATCTTTTGTAGGTTATAAAGCAGAAACATGATGAGCTAATTTAGAACAAATGGTACATCGGCTACATTACATTGCATTAAAGACAAAGACAGAAAAAAGACTAGAATTATTCGTGCCTGTTAGCAATGGGTCGTGAGCCTTTTTTTGTTATTATTATTTTATTTCATTATTTTAAGCACCTTCCAGTCGTATATAGTAACAGCTGCAAAGCGCGGTTTAAAAGGTGTTAAAAGCCCGCTAGAGATTTATGGTTCAACGCCCTACCTGAAATCTCAGTAGGCTAAGAACAGCGCTATGACCAAACAACAAACCAATGATTTTCAACTTGGCTCCATTATATGTCCGATGATTTGGTTGTTTCATGTACTCGCTGTTGTGTTTTTTGTCTAGTTCATAACTGACTTTTATATTATTAGCAGTTGATTTGTGTCCTTTTATAACCTATATACACTCAGTGAGCACTTTATTAGGAATTTATTAGACTTATTTTTTAGACTTTAAGTCTTCTGCTGCTGTAGCCTATCCACTTATAGGTTTGACGCGTTGTATGTTGAGATGCTCTTCTGCATACCACTGTTGTAATGTGTGGTTATTTGCGCTACTGTCACCTTCCTGTCACCTTCCATCAGTCTGGCCCTTCTCCTCTGACGTCTCTCATTAACAAGGCGTTTTTTCCTGAAGAACTGCTGCTCACTGGATTTTTCACAACAGTCTCTGCAAACTCTAGAGACTGTTGTGCATGAAAATAACAGGAGCCTGTCTGGCACCAAGAATCATTCCACAGTCAAAGTCACTTAGATCACATTTCTTCCCCATTCGGACATTTGGTCTGAATAATTGCTGAACCCCTTGACTACATCTGCATGCTTTTATGGATTTAGTTGCTGCCACATGATTGGCTGATTAAATATTTGCATTAACAAGCTGGTCTACCAAATAAAGTGATCATTGAGTGTATAATATGCATAACCAGCTTGTTTTTAAAATCAAATTCATCTAAAAGTAAAAAAATATATATATATCTCAACAAGTTTTTAAAATACAAAATTGTTTATTGACATTACAGCTGCATTGTCATACTAACAAATTACAAGTTAAAGCAACATCATTTACAGCAATACAATTAAATATATTTGATATGATACTGATGTACAACATGCTTATATATACAGCTAAATATATACACTGCAGATCTTCTTCAAACATAAACAGCAATTTTAATAACGACATTCAAACATTGAGGCTGTAGGAGTGTACCGGTAATCTAACGGAGGAGAGGTGGGGAGGATCAGTCCTGCGATTTTGGTTACTGTGAGGCACGTGTCATGGAGGGCGACGGTCTCTTCAGGATGGACTCCACCGAGAAAGACAGCGGCTCGCTACACGACACTTTGGTGGCGGCCTGCTTGGACGTGAAGTCCTTAGAGTACCTGTCCGGACCCCTGAGGCTGTGGAGGTCCTTGGCGGCCCCCTCTCTGTACTTTAGCGCGGCTTCCTCGAACAGCTCCTTGCAGTTGGGGCCCTTGAGCTCGGCCCCTGACTTCTGGCTGAGGGTCTGCTGAATGAGCGTGTGGAAGGAGTTGAGCTTCATGGACAGGGCGTGCTTGGCGCTGTCTTTGCTGAGGCGGCTCAGGACGTGCTCCTGGGTGAGCGGGAGGGCGGGCGCGCCACCGAAGGCCTGTCCCAGCCCGCGTTTGGGCGGGGAGAAGGCCGAGCGCTCCCGGGGGCCCTGCGAGGAGGACAGCGCCCCCTGTGGTTCCGCGTGGCCCTGCGGGGGGAGGGGGAGGTCGCAGGGCTCCAGGGCGGCCCGAGACCCTTCCAGCTTCGCCGACGATGTGGCTTCCTGCTCGGGCGAGTGGCTCTCGGAGACGGCCATCATCTTGGCGTCCCACACGGCTCCCGGCTTCACGTTCTGCACCGCCGTGGCGTTGAGCAGGCACTGCTGGTACAGGAGCGCGTCGCCCAGGTTGTTCCCCCGAGGCCACACCACGAAGCGGGGGGCCGCCGGGTACTGCCGGTAGGTGGTGGCTACGCTAACGTTGGAGGAGATGAGCTCCACGTTGCCCCCTCCGGCCCCGCCGTACTGCAGGGACAGGTCCAGGCAGCTGGGGAGGAAGTTGCGCAGGTCCTTGGCCGTGGGCTCCATCTGCGTGGAGGTGTAGGCGGACTTGTAGGAGTTGTATTCGGCGGCATGGACCATGCTGTTGGGCAGGAACAGGGAGGCGGCCGAGGCCTGACTTGACTCCAGCATCTCCCGCTCCTTGTACTCCCGCTCCAGCATGATGCTCTCCAGCTCCTTGTCGGCGAACGCCCTCCTCTTCCTCATCCGGTCGCTCAGAGGCGGGGGCAGGGACGGGCTGCCCCCCATAAACGGATCAGCCTGGACAGGACGGTATCCTGCAGGGCGAAGAGGATCAACGTTAGATATGATACTGATGGACATTAGTGTAAGATATACACACGACGGTGCAATGCATCTGATGATCGTTTGCTCAATTTCTCAGAGTGTTTGCATCTGCCCTTACTCAAACCATAATAATATTAATAATAATGTGCATATTTTCCCTGTGTTTAAATTATCTAATGTAGTGCATCTTGAGAATAATTTATGAGGTTGTGACATGTTATTGTCAATGGTAAGATATGATGTTAAAAAAAATAAATGGTTTACAAGTCTTGTTTCTTTGTCACATTGTCTAGTCACTGAAAATAATGATGACTGTTTAAGTTAAGATAGTTATTTGAATTCATTTAATTTTTGTTGTGTACTAGTGCTGCTTAGTTAGTTTCCTTTTAAATAGGAAAACTATCTAAGAATGCAAATGAATGCAAATGTATTTCATCTATTATTTCAATTTTGTGGTGAATGTTACTTATAAATGTGCTAAATATATCATTACCCAGATTCATTTAATATTACTTTCTTTGCCAATATATTCCATAGAATTTTTAGCTGATGATGCAGGTTAAGGATCTTGCTCATCGGTAGGGACAAAACTTCCCCAGAGCTAATACTTTGAACTTTTATTTACCATTTCCTTTAAAGACAACTCCCCACTGCTCCCTCAAAATGCAGATACAAACTATAACTAATAAAAATGCTTCACTAATGAAGTTCAACTTTGATATTAATGTCCGCTTACTGCAGTTAAAATGTCCCAAGAAGAAGCGTGCTTGTTAGGGAAAGGAACAGATGTCCAAGCACAGCTAAGAAAAAGAGGAGAAAGGAAAGATATGAAGGAACAGAAAAGATAGATCAAGGGATATTAAAAACGTTTTCAATCAGAAAATTGTATTGGAGAATCTAACAAAACAAACATGTACTGTGGCTATTTGCCTTACCTTCCAGAATGCTTTTTGCCAGCATGGTTGAGGGTCTGAGATGCCTTTGATAGATGGTTCTCCGTTCTGCAGGAATCTGCTTCCCTGAGATGCCTTTCTTATCCTAAAATAATAACAAAAGTATTGTTTGGCACAAATATTATAAGAACATGTACACCAGTAACAACATGAAACCACAGTGTGTTAACTGACAACACAAGCAACGATTGCTGAGGCAGGTGGGGACATTTCTATCCCGAAATTAATAGCATGTATTTAGATTTAGATTCGCTGATGTACTAAGTAAACTAAAACAACAATAGTAAATACCACACTAATGCTTACAGTTTGATCCAAAATAATACGCCCCGGAGAATCTTTTAGAATGTTAGTAATAGTCTTGTTTGTGTAATTTTGTTGAATTTGCGTCTAATTCAATACAACAGTTTAATTTACGGTAGAACGGTAAATAGTCAGAATTACTTAAGCCAAAAACAAATGCCTACATATGCTATTTGTCAAATGTATCTGTAAGTCTGCGCAAAGTAATCAATCGAATTTGAACATTTTAACAGCTATCTGTTCCTGTCGGAGGGTTTAAATGTAGACTAGCCTATAAGAAACTGCGCATATTGACCACTTAACATACGTAACAGGCGACACATACCTCGGTAGCTTGCTGTCTTCTCAGTGCCACCTGGGCTGCCATTACTCTCTGCCTCTCCACCACCAGCAGACAGTTAGCGCACTGGCAGTCTCGCCACCTGCAGAAGCGCTTGTGTCCCTTCAGGCAGGAGACAACTCCGTGATTTCTGCAGCGGGCACACTTCGGGGTCCGGCTAAGTTTTCTTTGGTCTCCCGAGCCAAGGGTTATCTGGCCCGCTTTGTCATCGTCCCTGCTCCCCGGGTCGTCCTCTCCTACCCCGGACAACGGGGTTCTGAAATCGCTCTGATCGTCGCTCTCCGTTTCGAGGCTCTCCACGTCTATTTCAAGTTCGGGAATGACAAGATCCGTCATGTTTCCACAGATCTCCTCAGAATGCGGAGTTTAGGGCAGGACAAATCGTTGCTGGCACCTATATCACCAACAACGTAAAAGATGAACAACAAATGTTAGTTAGTGGACATACGAAAGAAAACCAGTATCGACAGAAAAGCGATATATCATTTTGATTATATCTATGATAGGCTAATGCATTCTACAGTATTGAATGTCTTGATATAATATCCTAATAATGTATGCGTAAAACGTCTAAGGAGGTGTTTGAATGTGACTCGCAGTAAGCACTTATTTTTCCTTCATATATTTTCAAATTGTACTTATCCCAGGTGAATAATTACAAAATCAATCGCTCGCTGCAAGCCTTAAACTTACCTAAATGATCGTGCGGTGTCGTGCGGTGGTGAATAAGTGGAAAAATCCAGTAAGTTGAAATTCAGCTTCTCTGTTTTTTTACGCACAACGGGGTGGATTGAATCCCTCTCACACTCCTTGTTTGGACTCGCTCAACTGTAGTCATTAAGTGCAGTGCTGACACATAAAACACACGTCTGTCATTAATGTCCGTTTTCTGATGTCACTTCACTGTCTTCTGAGGTTTTCACAAGAAGGGCTTTGTAAGCACCTCCTCTATGGAGAGCTTGAACGCGCACTACTTGTCTTCTGATAGGCTCGATTTCGACACCATCTCCTTATTGGTTGTTAGAGAATTGCCTCCAACCTCCTTAGATTTGGGAACAGGTTCAAATGGATTGAATGGGGGAAATTAATGAAAACTGACAAATTATCATCGACCGTTTAGGAAACATGTATCGACTGTTTGCTAACGTTAATACAATGTTTTATAGCCTATCTATAACATATAAGAAAAATGAACACACTTTATGTAGTGAAGCTGAACAAACCCTCTACAAACATTTAGTCCAAGTGTTTTATTTGTTTAAAAAAATAAAACCCTTTTAACAAGCTAAGATTGTTAATTATTTTGTCAAACTGGCTAGCATTTACATCTGATTAATTATTTAAATTTAGGGAAAATATGTGCTATTTTCACGGGCATACGTTTTGTCGGATTTTACATATATTGTTTGTAATAACTACTATTTAAATTCGTCAGTTTCTTTCTTTCAGTCGACACAGCAGTTGAGTATTGTGTATCATAAATAATATTAATTCGTATTCAAATCAGTGCCTAAAAATGCAAAAACACAGTGGGCTACTTTCATGTGGATTCAAATTGTTTAAATGAGCTAACAACATAGCCTACTTACGGGTGTATTTGTTTCAAGTTATACATAACATATTTTTATGGATAAGTGCCTCAATTATGACGGCAGATTGATTATATTGCTCCAACTGTGTGTATGCTGCTTTATTAATATATTAAGAGGACACGCTTGTGAATTCGGTAGCTTATTTCCAAACTGAAATTCCATGTCCAACGCGAAAGGCCTATTATCGCTAAACCAAAGGCAAATGTTGTGTTTAATGTGACGTACTAATGCTCATAGAAAAGTATAAGTACAAATATAAATTCACATTGACATTGCCCACGTCAATTAATTATCTGCATCATGTAACTTCATTAATTTAAAAATAAAGAAATAATGTTGCAACAAATTGCTCCTAAAGTGGACCATGGGCCGAAGTCAGATTAAGTTTTATGCAAAGTTGCATTTGTTCCGACATCTGTTGTCGTCGTTCAGCTACCGCTCAGGCAAACTCGCTGTCTTGCGCAGATGGATTTAGAAAGTGTTTAAAATACAGATTGGAAGCGATTATATCGTTTACACAACAAACGCGACAGGGAGAACATGCACTCAGCAAGTGTGAGCGTGTACAAAACAAAACTGTCGCTTTGTCCTTACTGACCTACAACAGCTTGTGTAGCTATTTCACTGAAACAGAATTGAAAAGAAAAGGCCACTCTTAAGTCCGAGATCATAGCTACTGTTTGAATTGCAATCATAATTTAAAGGTGACACCCGCGGAATTTCACGTTTACCCCAAGGGAATCAACTAGAAAGGCTGGGACAAGGTCTGAGAGATTGCGCTGTTTATGAAGTGTCCATCGGCTTGTAAACTGACACCGAACAATAGGAAAAACACAGTCCGCCGTGGTAAATTTGAAAACAGTTAACATTTGTGTTTACTTTAACCACAGGGGATATTTCATTTGCTGATCGATTTTAAACATGTTGGACGTCAATGCTTCTGAAGAAAGAAAAGAGACATGCTTTGGAGATTTGTAGTGGCGAATTTGTTGTTTGGAGAGTTTGGAACCAAACTGCTCGGTTGAAAAAGAAAATAAATAAACATTGTCGGTGCTAGATATATGCTATGAAATAGTCATTTTAAAGATGAGTAAATAGATCAGGAAAGAGTGGTTTTGCTCAATTGATTGGTCAATAATTAAGTTTTACAGGGTGGATGTTGCTTCCAAACAGGCCAGATGAGATGGAATATGAGAGTAGGCCTTTAGTTTCTGGTGTTACAATATGCAAATTAATGTGACATTTTTCGTCCTTCGATGGAATAAATTATGATAATTATATGTGAATTCCAACAGATTTATAAACAGTGTCTTACTTTTTTTGTGAGAACGTGGAGTATCTTGCGGGTGTCTCTGCAAGAAAATGCGTAAATGAAGTCGCCAAAGCTATTTTTTACGAAACAGCTTATAATACTCCATATTATATTTTTGGAGCTAACATGAGCAAAAATAAAGAATAAAAATCAATAGTCTATATAAAGCATCCACGCACATGATGTAAAATAATTATATCACATAGATACAAACTAAACACATTCATGCTCTCTCGGTAAAATATACTATTTTTATCAGAGTTGATAAATAATATTTTAAAATGTCCAGACACGTATCTATATCTATAATATAAATATATAATAACATTTGTAGATAAGTCATTGTCGTGTTTTGTGTTTGTAGTGTAAATAAACTGTTCACGACAAACATGCACAAGAAGAAGGCGTCTGTTCCGGTTTGGACATGGGGACCTGTTTTAGAGCGAATCTCACATGTGGTGAAGATGTCAGGCGTGCAGGTGCAGCTATCCCGATTTCTCTTCTTGCCTAATTTATTAGCGGGGTTACGGCCAGCGAGCCAGAGTGCTACCCTGGGTGCAATTCCCATTTAAAGAATGCTTTGATCTTGTCCTGTAACTACTCTCTTCAGAAGATATTAGATTGCCAACCTTGGGAGGACCGATTGACTCATTTGGTGAAAGGAAATCTGTGGATATCACACGAAGAGCTATCTTGTCTTTCAAAATTGAGAAATAAATGTGTAACTTTTTTAATTTGACTCTTATGCTGACTATAAAGATTACACCATTTAAAACAATAGCATTCTCTTCAGTAATGTGCTTTACAATATTGTTACAATGTTTTTGTTAACTTGTTTTCAAGAGCGCCTAATCAAATAATTGTTTTCTTATTTTGTACCCCTAAATGCAGGCCCATAACGATTGAATAGTAGAATGTAAGGATGCTACCATGCTAATATGCATAGGTTTTTAGAACATGTTGTATTCAACATAAACACGTTTTTAATTGCGTTAACATAATAGTTGGTATTTTATGTTGTAATATAAAAAATATAGGCCTATCCGTCAACCATTTTGTAAGTTGTAACGCAGTTATAGTAAATACGAAATATACCGACACTTTTTCCAAATAAAGAGCCTATAGTCTAGTCTAAAAAAAAAGTGTAATATTTTCATAATATTATGTCCAAAACAATATTATTTGAATCGGGTTGAATTATCACACTGCGGTGGTTGTGTAAGTAGTGGTTGCCACTAAAAGGATTAGTTGGAGATTTATTTGTCCACCTGCCTCACTTTTACACCGGTAAATAAGCTTTTCATGGCATTTGTAGTTGAAACAGCAGGAGCTTGAAAAGCGGTCCTCCTGTTTTGGCAACATAATATTTCCCTTTGGTCGCGCGACATTTCCGTCCTATGCGAGCAGCAAGAAAACAGTAATATGATCTGCGTAAAGTTGAGAGAGATCGGTGGGTACGTTGGGGCCCTGTTATGTTAATTAGCATTTGAAGTCACTTGATGGATTGGCAACACGTGTAGCGTACTCCTGTCGAATGTTAAAGCAGTCAATTTTTCAGTCCACTTGATGAAGCCTGGAAACGGTTTATTTTTTTCCTATGGTGGATCGTAGTCAAATGACAACCGAGAAAGGCAGAGAATACAAAAAAATGTTTCACTTTTTTATTTAGCAAATTATACCAGAATGCGCCTTTTTCCCAGCATGAGTGGGCTGTATTTAGCTTTATATGAGTTTTATGTATGAGTTGTGTGCATTAAATGAAAATAGAATTGTAGTAATACTTATAACAATTGTGGAAATGTATTATTGTTGTATTCAGTATATGTATTACCACATTCTTGTGTAAAGGCATATTAGTATTGCTATTATTGTTAATATAAAATAGAGATGTATGGCATATTATAGCTGGCATTAGCCTGTAGCCTAGTAGTAATTTCATAAATAGGCAATGTACTATTTCATCTTAGTGCTGTAGAACCTTGTATTGTGAGTTTAAGGAATGTCAAAGCACCGTGATAAAAACACAGGACATGTGGACATTTTGAAAGCATTACCAGAAGTTACCACATGGTGGCAAAACCGAGCTGTTAAAATGATAAACTGAGCTGTTGTTTTGGGCTCAAAGTTTTTTTGCAGGATAGGCCTGTATAGTGTATAGTGTAAATATCTTATTAGTTTTCTACTTTTATAACATCTGTATTTTATCTTTCCTTGGCATGGTCACTTGATAAATCTACTATGTTCAACAATGTCATTAATGTAATCACGAAGTTGCAATCAATAACAGACAGGTTGCCACCCAAATGTCAGTTATCGTACCATGAGTCGACTTCAGCAATGGTTGAATAACAGGTAACCATCAACGAGCGCATTACAACAGTATCGCCGTTCTGAACGCTGAAAACTATTCAAGTGGTAATTGGTTTCTTACAACACATGGAAAAAAGAGTGCTCTTACTGTGGCATGTGGGATACTTCAGTTGCACTTCACCAGCACGTCCATTCATATTGTTTTCTATAATTGATATTGTATTATATTGTATGGTAACAACTAATGTCGTTAAATGACCACAAAACTTAATGTTGCAAACTTAACAGGGTGTACGAGTTCAGAGTGGGCTAGTGTTGTGGCTCACAAGAGGCTTTCAAACAACGCAAAGCGTTCTAAAAGCGGATAGGCCTCTAAACCTGGGCGATGTGGGTACACTTTCCAAGTTGTTCGATTCCGTCACCCCAGAAAATACAAAAAAAAAGTCGTGGTACATAGATCACGGAACGCATAGGCTAAACAATGTAAAAATATCACGCAATGTTTAAATTGTGTAAGATCACTGAAATCCCCTACTTACTCTCATATCACGGTTCCAACAGAAAGCACGGGGAGATGTCTAATATGTGCCATTGGGACTGCTATTTTCCTCTGAAGCTTTGTGTTTGTCGGACCGATGGGAGACACTTAGGCCCATAGATTAGGGAGAAGTAATCCGGAATTATGTCAACCATCGTTCAGTAATACGACTACGAGTTCACATGCGACCAAATTTACTGAATATGGCACAGAAGTAGGTTATTTTCCGGCGCCACCAGTAGATAGCACTGTTGCCATTCATATTAAAGGAGGTCCATGTTAAAATTAATTGCACCAGTAGGTGGCAATATACACATTCTCTCTTTTGAGATTGAGTGTTCGTTAACGTTGTTGCGCGACACAGGCTTACACTTGTGACCCGGTTAAGTTTCATCAAGCTGGTATGCTTGAAATCAAACTTGGAGTTGTAAATGGCATTATTTTGGTATTTGTTTCTTATTTGCATTTAATTATTGCTTGTATGCACACCTTAATTTGTATTAGAAAGCAAGGAGGTAAAATTATGTTAAAATATTATAATCATTCAAGTGAAGCACACATGGATTGATCATACTTGTCACTTGCAGATGCAGGCCAATAACATTGCACTTTTATTCTTTTATGAATTAGTTTGCCAAAAAATCCTGTTTCTAAATAAAAAATATTATGCTGTTATTTTACAAAATACAACACTTGCTATAAACAGTGCAGTACTTTGTTTGTTATAAATAAGAGGAGTAAAACAAATTATGGATGTTGTATATTTTCACATAAATTTCCCAACAAATTTGGTGCTTCATGTATAATTAAATTAGAATTCCATAGTATTAACCACATTGTCTGTCAGACTGTCATGAGAAGTAGCTGCAGATTAGACATCCTCCGTTTTATGTTGCACAGAGAAACATAGATATATTAATTCTCATTATGTAAAAAGGACATGCTACGATTTACACCTTTGAAAAACATAAAACAGAATTTTCTCAGTTTGATTAGGCATTTAGTTTAGCTATGTTTCTGAATCCATTATATGACTATTTCGGTCCCATGGTCTTGCCTTGCATTTGCATCTTTAAACCAATATTTATCATATTAAAGTAGTAATATAGCTTTGTAATGCAATTAATAAAGACATGATATTCATATTCTAATACTGATACTAATACTATCTAATACTATCTTAAAGTGGCATATCGTCACAAGATACAAGGCACAATTAATATTTTTATGCATTTTTAAATCTCATTCACATCAAGGGAATGTAGCAGGAATGACACAGAATGGTATCACCAGAGTTTATTTGGTATACATGCTACATAGCTTTGACATTTCTACTTTGTGGACATATTCACAGTATATTCATGCAGCCTGATAAACACATATCGATATCCACAGACACAATATGTTCAAAACTTTTCTCTTATATTTTTACATTTTTCATTATTACTATTTTTTTTTTGCTCACGGCTGTCATAAATGATTGTAGTGTTACGGGCAGGTAGGCTACACACTAAAGATAAACACACACTTCAGATGGAGATGGGATACAGTACCTTAAGCGGCGATTGTTTAACATTTGTTTTTCTCATGCAGGAAAATGGCCTTCCCTGCTATATTAGTTCTCATGGTGATCCGGTTATAATACATTTTGGCGCCTGGGGTTGTTGGTTTTGGTTTGGTTTGGGGGGGTCAGGCGGAGGAGTTTAAAATCCTGGAGTCTGAGGAGTCGGGCCTCTCGTCATAGTCATCGTCAGGGTACAAGGTCTGTTTGGGCCCCACGGCGTGACCCGCCTCCTGGATTGTAATCCCATGATCCTCGACGGGGCGGGAGGCGAGGACGGGGGAGCTGCGGAAGACTCCGGAGCCCCCGGAGAAGGGGGAGACGTACTGGGAGCGCAGCTGGTACTGCTGCTGCAGCGTCATGGTATTCCACAGCGTCACGTCGTTGTGCACGAAGGGCCCGGCCTGGCCCCGGGTCAGGGAGTTCCGCAGCATCAGCGGGTAGCGGGGCGGCTGGGGGAACGGGTGCTGCAGCGGGACCCCCAGGGGGGCCGGCACCACGCCGGGGGGGTCCGAGGAAAAGCGCAGCGAGTCCGGCACCCGGAACGCCGAGCCCACCGACCACTTGGAGGAGGACACGGGGTAGGACCCCAGGGGGTGTTCGAAGAGATGCCCGCCGGAAGGCAGCAGGAGAGTGTCGGGGCCTTCACCGGGGGCTCGCTCGGAGGTGGGGGCGGATCGGCTGGAGAGGAGCACCTCGATGGCCCCCACCAGATCCCCCCCGCACCCCTTCAGGATCAGCTCCAGGACCGGGGGCTTGTGGGTAGGGAAGATCTTCTTGAGGACCTCCAGAGGAGGCCGGTTGGCCTTCAGGTTGAAGGGCAGAGACACGGAGCCGGACAGGCCCTCGATGAGCAGGCTCTGCTCCCCAGGGTATTTGGGGCTCTCGCCCTTGACCTCGGGGTCCCCGCCGCTTTTGGGCAGTCCGTAGCGGCCCTCCTCCAGGGTTGGGGGAGCCTCGGGGGTGTCGGGGGTGTAGCAGGCGCTGGATTTGGGGCCCTCTGGGGAGCTAGCCTGGTCCTGCTCCTTGTCGCTGCTGCTGCCATTTTCTGTTCCTAACTGCTCCTCTGACAGATCGTCGCCGGGGTCTGAAAATAAAGAGCCAGTCAAAAATCACACGGTCAGGAAAAGTATGGAAATGCCATGTACAAACTGAAGGCCCAGAAATGATTACATGGGCCCTGTCACATGCATGAACACAAAAGGAAATATGAGTGTAAGCATGTAAAATATCTGCATTCCGTATTACTCCTTCACTAGTGACAAATAGTATTTTATTTTTATTTGGCTGATTAAAAGGGAAAACTGATTCCACAGATCCTTACTGGCACTGGCTATGGAGAAACAGTGGTTCCATATGTATTAGTCCCTGGATTCTAATAAATAGCCTATTGGTAAAATAGAGAAATACTGGAGAAAAACATTTGTGCAAAAATGCATTTTTCTCCATGTTAGACCCCCTCACTTCCAGCAGGAGCAGGATACTCCAGTGAGACTCTTCATTCTCCAGGAGAAATGCAACATTCAGGCAAAAGCTTTTCAACTTGTCTACACCTCTTGGATTTATGAAGATTTACTTTTCTTTCTCAAAAGCTGTTAACAGAAAGTGCTGACTGTCTGCCACTGAAGAATCTCCCATCAATGCCTTTTGACCACATTTTGCAAACAAATTGCCTGTTGCTTGGTAACATTTCATTTGAGTTTGACTCCTCCAAAAATTATTGCTATTACATTCGATTTACGCTGTCTGGCTTTGATTACAGTAATCTTTTAAACTATGAGCTTCATTCATCAGGTTGAAATGGGCTTGATGGGAAGTCAATATCAGTTTCAGTTGGTCTTGTGTCTATCTTTTCTTCACCAATATTTGTGGTTTAGAAAACATCCAACACAAGCAGATAAAATGTGCAATTTTAAATTAGTTTTAAAGATTGGGAAAAGTTTCTAATCATGTAAAGTGAACCAAGGCATTTATGCGACTTGACTTGCCACTTAACTAACGGTTAACCACTGGCGAATTGACTGAAGTGCAGTAATAGTTGACTAGCTTTTTCATTCCATACAAAATATGCTTCATAGTGTATGAAAATGAACACTTTTATATGTTTTAATACCTGAATACTGATCACTATTGCATAAAGATATAAAAATGTAAAATATGTCCTCTCTTTACAGTTATTGCGGAAATTGTCTAGCACGGAAATTGCAAACCGTTTTTGTTACCCGGGCTGGACCCATCACTAAAACGTCATCGTTACCAAGGGCACGGTTTTGACATTTTTTCAGCACATAAAGAACTTGTGCGGGGGAAAAACTTGGACGAAATTAGGTTACTTTGTAATCTTGGTTCGAATCTTGTGGTGCATTTTTCATCTTGCACAACTTTCTGTATTTAGAATGTAAATATGTTTCAATAATCTCGAATTCTTTTTAAGGCTGTCTGTTGTCATGTTGTCTGCTTAACATGCAATAACTGAGTATAACTTGGCCAACAGGGTTAGAAATGTTGTAAAATTCGTTTCAATATAATTCCTTTCTTCTTCTTTTTATTTTATATTATTATTATTATTATCATTATTATTATTATTATTATTATTATTATTATTATTATTATTATTATTATTATTATTATTATTATTTAATTGCTATTATTGTTAATGTTGTATTAGGCAACGTACAGAACATACATAGTATTGGATAGGTATACTGTAGACTATTAGTTGCAAAACAAAGAATATAATAAACAACAGAATAATTCATAAAGAGATTAAATGAATAGGCCTATCTATAATCTACTAAAGTGTATTGACCTGTGCAAAAGCTTCCAGAATGCTGTTTTTATATTCCTAACAGCTACTGAAAATATATGATATTCTGGTTAAAATAAAAAATAAGGTAAACAAAAAAGAAATTTGGTTCTGGTCTCATAACAATAATGTGTGGTGTAATTTACATCACATTTGAAGTCAAGATAACATAAAACGTTTTATTTAAAAAGCTTTTTTAGGTGAGCTTTTACTGATTGGTCTTTGGATACAACTTGAATGCTTCTTTTAATATTATTTATAAATCCGTTATGAAGCTGATTCAATACAATACCATTTTCAATAGCCTAATCGTAATTTATGTTCTGTGGTTCATATTTCGTTTGCTTTAGTAAAGTATTTTAAATGAGGTCTGCAAAGAAATGAGCATACTATCAATGCCAATTCTCAATTTTTATGGACGGGTTAATAAAAAATGTAAACCAAAACAAAAAATGTCAGCTTTCAAACATTGGTCCCCTCTATATATAGAGACTATAATCTTGATATTACTATAAAATAAGAAAAAGAACGATAAGTGAAGGAAAATAACTAAGAATAATAGAGCGGACTAAGCTCAAAATCTCAAAATATGTTGAAATTGTTCTTAAAGATGCAGCTGTCAGAACCCCGAATAACAAAAAGAAAAATGTAAAGATCATTTTGAAAGGAATTCGAATTCGAAAATTCCAAGAAATAAACGTGTGGAAAAAAAGGTTAAATAGCAACGTCTGTGATGATTATGGATATAATTTCGACGTTTAGGTAACAAACGTGACTCATTTTCATTCAATCTTACCAACTGCAGGCTGTGTGTTGCCGGGTTGCTCCGCACTCCACCGCAAGTCTAATTCCCCCAAGCGCGGCGGTGCCCCTTGGTTACTGTCGCCGCCGCCGGGCACGGCGATACTTGGCAAAGTTCTCAATGATTCCGGTATAAGACTCTCCAAACTCTCGTTCGCCTGCTGTCTCCTTAGGGCAACCTGGGCTGCCATGACCCGCTGCCGCTCGATGATCAGGATGCATTTCTCGCAGGTACAGTCTTTAAAGCGACAGTAACGCTTGTGTCCCTTTAGCCAGGAGAGCACCCCATGGTTCCTACACCGGGCGCACTTGGGGGTCCTTTGAAGAGGTGCTCTTGGCTGAGACACCGGGCCCCCCATGTAGAGGTACGGCGATCCGTAGCCATTCATTCTCATACAAGTCGAGCGGCAGCCTTTTTTTGCCCCAAAGACCAGCACAAGCGTATCTGATAAGCCACAGGGTAGAGTGTCGACAGCAGTCAGAGATCAAGCCCCTTCCGTGCTCGCTACACAAATGATAAGAGGTAGTGGCTTAGAGATGAAGATCCACCTTTCCTTGGCAATAAAGACGCGCATCAGGCGAGCTGACACGCGTTAATCGAGGCAAGTAACCAAATACTGTCACTCGCATGACTGTCGCTGAGCAAAGCACATTCCCTTCACCTTTATGAGAAAGGCATGCATAATAGTTAATGAAACGAGGTGACTGGAACAGACGGTCTTCATGCGAAAGAATTCAAACTCGATTAATCAGTGAATTGTGCCGTTTTCTTATATTAAATTGTATTTGCAATCGTCAATGGGTGTGAGAGGCTGGACTATATTTGGAACCACATTCTACCTCTATTAAAACATATTTCCACCCGCCTATAATATTTAGTAGACTAGTGAAATCCCTTCAAATGTGTAAATCCCCATACAGGTCTACAATACTGGGGAAAAATATATAACCTGCGCATAAACTATGGTAAATAGTGGATTAGTGACATTCCAGTTGGCATGCATGTTTTCATTAATCATATCGAAACAACTGTCTTTCTCTTACTTGATATAATTTATTTAATCACAGAAAATGTGTCCCACACAAATATCCTGACCAAAAATAATATTTGAATGTAGTAATCTGCAGAACCAAAACAGCGCTTCTTCAAAAGAAATCAATGCAGTTCTTGACATGACTGCTTGAGACTTTGTAATGAAAAATATGCGGACGCTTTGGAACTACGCACTATGTTACTACAAGCTGTGACAGAATGAATGATCTTCAAATAGGCTAAACAATTGCATTTTCTTGTTGGCACCATATTTATCCCAGGAATAATTCTGAAATAGAAACATTATATCGTTTTGTAGCTACTTTCTAACTCAACATATGTTTTCATGCAGATGATTATTTATATAAACTTATCACGAGACTGAAAAAGAACATTTAATATTGAAACATATTTAGTACATACAATTTTCTCGTATGCAGCCATAATGCTTTCCAGGGTGAATTGGCTGTTGAATTCTTTTTATTTATTTTTTTACTATGGGTTAATCTTACATTTCGACTAGATTAATGTAAATTTAATATATAATTAATATATTTAATATAGCATTTTCACGTTGAATATTAGCAAACTAATTGTGCATTTCCTCTTCAGTGAAAACCTATTAAATTAACTCGCAGGTTAAGTAAGTGTTAAGCGCACAACTATTCTCAATGGAAAGCCGTTATCTTTCTCGTTCTTCTGCAGTGTGCCTGATGGGGGTGAGGTTTTGGGTAGGGGGTGCTGAAATGTCCCATGCCTTATAGAAATCCATTGAAACACAACACCGGACACCCCGTGTCCCATTTCTGATCTCCAAAGGGTTTATTCAAGCAAATAATGGGATCGCAGCAGAACGCCTTTCAGAACGGGGGGCTATGGTAAACTTCACCACATGAACTCCGTTTCCAGGGCTATTAAGCTTTTAATTGGAAAATAGCAGAGGAAATTTCAAGGTGACTATAATGCGCTTGCAGATTGTGCAGGGCGAGTAAATTTGTGGACACTGGGAGTGGGAGTCAGTGCTGGAAGTGTATAGAGCAGCAATGCATAATGCAATTATTTATGTTTTATGTCACCGTTAGTAGAGTGCATAAAATACATAAATAAAAATTCTGTTCACCACAAAAGGTGACACCTGAAACTATTGTATAATACTCACTAATATAGTTTATCTGTCGCAATCTATAGGCAGCGGAGTAAACTGGTTTTATGACGCTTTAAATCCTTATGTCCCAACAAATTAATGGGCACATTTAATTAACATGGAAGAGACTAGAATGGGGTAGAATATAAATAAGTCTATGTTGTCCATAAGTGGATATTCAAATAAAGTTCAGCGTTAAGAAATTAATAAGAAACATCTATTAAAATGTCAACGTCTAGTCCACTGAAATCCATTAAGATTGAGTGAAACACCCATCCCGTGATTTGTGTGGTAAACGGTACATATACAAATAACATAAAATCTCTGCCTGATGATTATTCTCAGTATTAAAATTATATTGGTGGACACAATAAATGGAGAAGAGAATGAGTGCTTTGCTAACATAACACTTAATAGACAAGATGACAGGACCAACCAATATTACAGAACTACTATACTAAATAGCACAATTTTACTTTATTTAGAAGACTTCTTATCCAGAGTGACAGCCTATACCATCTTTACATAGTGTCAAAAACAGTCAAATGATGATTATCAGAGATACGCCACGACTCATATACATCATTCATATTCAACTTGGCCTATTCATTTTATCATCTGTAATTTATGGTCAAGTGTAATTAATGCAACTGAAGGGTGAATGAAGCACATTTATTTTTGTTCTTTAGTTTGAACATACCAACTATTTGTGAATTTAATTACAAAAGTGAGTGGTCACCAATTGTTTGGTGGTAACCCCTTAAGTATTGCCTCTTTCCTTTACAAAAGCTTTGAAATTACATATCCAAAATATAATGGCTACTGTTCTTGAACTCTTTTGACTACAGGCATAAGCATGGTGTCTTCTGAAAGATAACCCTTAATTACTCTAAGTATTACTATATCAAAGTAACAGAAGCTCAAACACAGTGGACGATTTTTTTCTCACCGAAAAGATTTTCTGTATTTAAGTGGAGACAGATTATTGTGGCGGTGCCTGGCACACTTAGAAACACAATGAAGCCACCACCACAACACTGGACAAATCCCATTTGGAGGACATTTTGAGACTCAAAAAAGAAACATGGAAACTAAATTATATTATGGGTCTTAATATTGTATTTTCTATACTAAACACTTACAAAAATATAGAACATTTTTTATTCTGAAAAAAAAGAGTTCACACTTCCCCTGCCTGTCACCCTCCCCCTCCTTGTGCTCTCCTCAGATAGCAACAGGTCGTGAAGATTGTAAAAAAATAAGTACAATAATCACAGTAATAACATCTTGTATACAAATAAATTCATTGAGGTCCATTGATTGACATCTTTATCAAATACCCAACCCCCATCAACAAGTCAAACACATTCCACAATTTCACATAATATTTATTATTCTAAATCAGGCGTGTTCCTTATTTATACACATACTTAATAATAATACAATATTTTAAATGAATTTCAATGATCACTGATTTAAAATGAGGTCAGGTTGATTAAAATGCTCCCTATAGTGGAGGCAAAGGTGTTTTCACTGTCTTCCTCAGAAATATTCATTTGAGAAAACTCAAGAAGCTGGAGACCAGAGATTCTTTGGAATTCCCCCAAAGGAAGTCCTATATTATACTCTTTTTTTTTTGGCCATAACATCTCAAGGACAGTTTTTGCCGAAGCTTAACAGTGTGTGTTACAGTTTCCTTACTCAGGAAAAAAATATATACTGTATAGGTTTATGAAAGCCTAACAAACTATACACCTTTGGAAACGTAATGTCACGTAATGCTTCAATACCATACCACTAGCCGGTTCAAAGGAATGATTGCAAAAAAACCCACATGGCCCAGCTTGGTGAGGTGAGGTTTAAGGTGAGATTTAAGGAGTTAATCCAGTAATTGTTCAACAGAACAAATAAATTGTGCACAGACCTAAGATAATTTCCTGTAGATTGCACAGGCGGCTTGCAAGTGTCCAATCGACCATCGGTGTTGCTATTGAGTACTGAAGCGGGAATACCCCGCTGACGTCATCAGTTGGAAACAGGCTCCTAACTACTGTGCCCTCAAAACACGTAGTATCTACTAAACATACTGCCTACTGTGTAGTGCACATTTTTTAGTGTGGGATGGGCAGTATGCAAAAAATATCTTCCAAATTATTTTCAAACTGTACAGTGGCAGTGTTCCTCCAGCCCTTGCAGGGGAAAAAAAGCCCCACCTCTTCCTCTCTGATTTATGGGACCTCCAGAAAAGTATGGTTTACTTCATGAAAAGTGTGCTCCCCAATAGACACAGCACAACCCCCAAAATATGTATATCATCTCAGGATTTAAGTACCCTATATTTAGAGAAAATGCCTACTACACAACTCTATTCTCTATTCTAAACACATTCTATTTATAGTGCTTTTTATAAAGGGCATTGTTACAAAGCAGGTCAACAGAGACCCAAGCCTGTCAGAGTCCCACATTGGGTCCTAGCTTTGTGGTAGCAAGCCTAAATCTCCAATGATCCCACCACAAGGCCACCTTTCCGTTAGCTTAGTTGATGACCGTTATTACCATGGCTACCTTTCTGTTAGCTGGGTTGAAGGTCGTTATTACCATGTCTGCCATGTTTCATCTACCGCGCCTGCAATCCATAATGGGGTATTTTACTTAGTTTCATTTGGGCAGTGACTTAAAGCAATGATGCTGTTTTGTTTTCAAAATGTATTAATTTAAATTATATAGGCATAAGTAAGTTAAGCATAGTAATGCTAGTTTACCGAATTTAATTATGCAACACATAGCCTTTATAAAATTCCTTAATCTTAGACTTAGTTATTTTCATTTCGCATTATACCTACCAATACCGACAGATGGACAAATATTTTCTGTTTGTACAATCCTTCGACAAGTTTACTCAGTTTCATTTAGGCAGGCCTTTTGTTTGTTTATTTATTTGAAATATTATCGCTCGCTGTAAACACAATTTCTCATTTGCATAGATAATGACTTGGGCATGGAGATCGATGACGGAAAGACGAAGACTAGGGTGCCTTTCACGAGCTGTGGAACAGAAGGCCAGCGCGCGGCCCGACATCCGCGTGACTCTGAAGGACAGCACAGCGGCTATAAACGGATCAGCCCTGAACGCCGAGCACCTATAAACGCGCAATGAGATGGGCTAACTTCCTGAGCCCCTGCCGTCAACGGTTCCTCCCTCCCTCCGTTATATAAAAACACAAATTTATTATCGTCGAAAATATATTGCATAATTCACAAATGATGTTTTATCTGGCTTCAAATAAAAATGACAGTTTATTTTAAGTCAGTGAGCTATATGACATATTTTAGGGAGTGTGCGGTTGTTTTAATTAGCCTAGGTGAATGAATTTGAATTATATGGTTGTATCGTCCTATTATAATCTCAATGAAACAAAGTGATATGAAGAAAGAGATTTTTTCCAGTTTAACTCCAGGAGCAGAGTCCAGTCTGGTACAACCACCTGCTTTAGCGACATAACTAGGCCTACTTTAGAATTAATAGACTTAAATAAGCACCACCATTCAAATAATGAATACATTAAATGAACACATTTTGAGTATAATTATTATTATGGAACTAACAATTAAATAAAATACAATATATTGTTACGACACATTCAGGCATGTTCACTGGCATTGTGAAGAAAGACTTTGCAGACATTCAACCCATACATTATTTTTATATCTAATCCTTTGAATGTATAATTCTAATGAAAAAAACACACAAAAGTATGTTTAATTTAGCCAATTGAACAACAAAACAGAAACAAATGGCACCTCAATGTAGCAAATATTGGAAGCGTATATTGCAATATTATGGCCCTGACAATGCTGACAAATTAAGACGGTGAAATTTAAAACAAGGGAATTTCACGCATTAATTTGGGAGTTCTCCAGTAAGTTTGGAATGAAAACAATGGCTTCATCCCCTGCCACAGAATATTGACTTGCATCAAGTTTCTACTTCATCTGCAGTAGGTGTATCCTTTCAGCGCGGTGAGCGATTGTCCGACATCTGTCCGGTGAAACGTAGCACTAATTCTTCTGTGCTAGCGCCTTCAAGGGCATTCAAATCACCGGGCCCCTGACAGGCCTCTCTATCCGTGGCCCCACCCACGTTATTTCAATGCGAAGAGACTCAATGAACGCCACTTCATTATCCCTCCCCCTGTCCAAATCTCCGACTCGGCTATTGACCAGGGTCTCCATATCAGCTGAGATATGGTCATAGATGCAGTGTGCAATAATATGTGCTTCAAATTACAAAAGTGGCCCGAATAATAATCCGACTGATTAAGAACAGTGTTTCACAGTAAGAACCAGGTCCTCAAAGACATTTTTTACATATTTATCTGAACTTATCTGAACTTTATCTGAACTATAAATGTTAAGGACAGAGACCTGAGTATTCTGATTCTGAGTAACTGATTCTATGGCAACGAGGGACAATACCACTATCGTGCATTGCATTTAACTTAAAGCACACACTCACCAACTAATATGGACAAAAAACATATCTTCAGCTCATTGTGCCAAATTATGTAATTCACAGGATCATAAATTCAACAGCACACTTGAAATTCTCACCCTTTACAGTTGTACTATAAATAATGACGCTGAAGCACTTTGGATGTTCAAGCTTCTGTTCAAGTACCAACCCAGCAGCATTAGAAGCAGACTTTTCAGCTGAGTAGATTATAATCATATTGTAATCATAGTTTATAATCATAGTTCTAATAATAATTATGCAGTGACTGAATAAATGTAAAGAATGAATCAATGAACAAAATTGGCAAGTGAATGAATGAGTAGGAGGAAGAAGTAAATGAATGAATGAACCATAATTGTGGTTGGGCCATTGCCAAAGATTGCTCAGGACATCTTAGGCCACAGCACAGTGGCTAATAGCTGTAGTCAGGCCACGCCTCATGGGATGGGACGGGGGTAGGCGTGTAGGGGCCAGGGTGAGGGGCCCAGCGGCTGAGATAATGGATAGGTGATGAGTTTGGACAGTTATAATGCGTCAGCAGAAAATCCCATAGAAAATTAGTCTTTAAGTAGGCTGCCACAGCATGCTACATTTGGGGTGAGGTGCAAGACACAAGGAAAGCAAAATGTTTGTTTTGTTCGACAAGACAACAGAGTAATAGGATTTCAGATGTCAGGTAGAAATGAGTTCAGCCTGATTGGAATGAAATAGTTTCCCTCACTGCAGCACACTAAGTCTCCTCACTGCCACACACTAAGTGAGATCTGAAACCTGAGCCTTCAAATAATGTTTTAATCCATGTGTGACATGGGTACAGGCAGGGTGGGGGACAACTGCAATGCTTTGTCCCAGACTCAGGACCAAGGAGGGGCAAGATGTGGCATGTAAGTATTTTTAATTTGTTACAACATATATTGACGGAGAGGGGTCTCCCAATATATTTTGTCCCAGGCCTGAGAATTTGTAGCTGCAGCCCAGCATAGGCAATTATGGTCACTTTTACTGTGGATAAAGTCGACCTGTTAAGCTGGCGTGACCACATTTGCAAAGCATCATTTGACCTTGAGCGAGAGGTTGAATGCTCTGTGTCATTTAGAACAAGGGTGCGAGTGGGATGATAATGAATACAGCTGAGGATTTACAAAAATGTTGGTTTCTTGATGTTGCAGTCTTTAGAAAATGCTAGAATGACGGCATAACTGGGACTCACCCAAAGCTGGATGTTGTGAAAATGAGGTGGATATCCTTGAGTGTTTGTTTGAGCTGAACTGCCATTGAATCAGATCACTATGCCTGGCTACGCGAGTTGAGGAGAGCACATTTATTAATCACATACGGTATTACAACTATAACGCATTGCAAGGTGATTACCATAGGAACTTACCAAGGAAGAGTGGGTGCAGTGTGTTTAATGGCACGGCTGATGCTAATTAACACCTGATAAAAGCCACTAACGTGCACATAAAGCATGCTCATGCCCCA